>NW_027530855.1:2495319-2555175 GCF_008692635.1 Crocuta crocuta | reverse complement strand
TGTTTCCTGCTTTCTCCTCTAGGGTGTTGATAGTTTCCTGTCTCACTTTCAGGTCCTTTATCCATTTTGAGTTTATTTTTGTGCATGGTGTGAGAAAATGATCTAGTTTCATTCTTCTGCATGTTGCTGTCCAGTTCTCCCAACACCATCAAACAGGTTCTTTTAAAGTTAAGAACTAGAGGGCTTGCAGATTAGATACGAAGAGAAATAAATTCAGACACATAAATTTACCTGGACGAGACAGTTATAAGTAGGATATTCATTCTGGAGACTTAGAAAGACCTAGATAGTGGCTTCAATAAAGGGAAATTGATCCAGAAACAGAAATTATGTATGTGTAATATATTTATATAATGTATATATGTATATATATATAGGTAATCAGAATTTTCAAGAGTGAAAATTAATTCACTGTGCTCTAAAATCCCTTTCTGTGATGATGTTCTAAGAATTATAGCTATTTTGTGGCGATTGGCTTCTGAATTCTAAAATGTATTGAAATTCCATATCCTTCTAGAAAAACATAAACAACCACGGCAGTATTACCAGGAATCTGTAGTCGATAGAGTATTGTCCCCACCTGTCCCTCAAAAGTCCATAATCTAATCTGAAGAAGGTGTGAACATGTCACCTTACATGGACAAAGGGATTTCACAGGTGTGAATAAGGTTGAGAACTTCAGTGAAAGGACGGGCTTAAAAACAAAAATCTTCCCACCAGTAAATGGAGAAGAAAAAAATAAATCTGCCTTAGCCTTGGCTCCTGGTGGAAAGTAACTATAAAAACAGAAAGAAACTCCCCTGATAATCCATAACCATAGGCCAATATTAGTTTCAGAGAGGTCTGAGAATAGAAAACAAACTGCAGTGAGTTGTACAGGGAGTGAACAAAGCCAAAACCGTGGAGTTGAATCTTTCCCCACTGAAGCATCCTCTGTGTAGCAACCCAGATTTTCTGATCCTCTGTTTCTGGTTTAATCTCTGACATGTGCCGCTTTCCAGGTTACCCAAGGTAGTTCATGTAAAACTTAACAGATCATCGATTAAAATGTTCTCTATGCTCTGAAATCTTCCTCATAGTTTCTACCTATTGGTCTTAATTTTGCCTTCTAAGTCACTAAGCATTAACCCTCTTCCATGGTTAACTCTAAACATTTGGAGGCTGGAATTATGTCATTCTAGGCAAATATGTCTGACTTCTTAGCTGTATCTTGCTGCTTATGAAAAATGGAGGCTCAAATAGACCTCAGTTGGAAACTTGTGAATAGCCTTTAAAAAGGAGAATATAGTTTCGTAAATTAGGTGCTACCTTTGTTTCCTTGCCAAAAATAATTGGAAATGTCACTTTTTAATGTGAGAACAGGTGATATTTCTAAATATTTAAACATACTCACACGCCAAATCTGGATGCTTCTTTCATCTTCCTGCACAGCATATTTGCCAGGGATTGGTGCATCTGGATGGGGAGGTGATTTAAGAGCACATCCAGGCTTACTGCAATTCAGGAACCAGAGGCATTTTTCATTTTTGTTTTTCCTGTTATTTATTTTCTTCACCTCAGGTTTCTGAAAACCAGAAACAGATGGACTAATCCAAGCCCCTCCGAGCAGACGGCATATCAAACTCCCCGCATTGAGGAATGGGGCTCTCCTGCAGAGCACTGCGTCCACAGAATAATTTACTTAAACTCTGCTTCCTAATGAACACTCACAGAACTTTAAACAATTAGCCTTTCCATTGGCCCCATTATCAACAACTGTTGGAAAGATGTGTCCTTGTCTGATCCTTAGGGGTGCGAGCTTCACCCAACTGCTGGACACCAGATTGTCATTGGGAACAGCGAAGTCCACAGACATATACAAAAACAAACAGGAAAAGTAAAATGGATAAGCTTGATAAATGGGTGGCTGGGTATCAGGCTTTTGGAGAAAATTAGACATGAAGGAAAATGTTGGATGGAAGAACAATGTATAGTGGAATAAAACCCCTTATATATATTTTACATGTTTTTTTTAAATGTTTATTTATTTTTGAGAGAGAGACAGAGGGGAGAGAAAGCATGCACAAGCAGGGGAGTGGCAGAGAGAGAGGGAGACACAAAATCTGAAGCAGGCTCCAGGCTCCGAGCTGTCATTGGAGAGCCCAATGTGGGGCTCAAACCAATAAACCATGAGATCATGACCTGAGCCAAAGTCAGACGCTCAAATGACTGAGCCACCCAGGCGTTGCTAAAATTCCTTACATTAAAGCAACTTGCCTCTGCTTTAGTGTAACATACTGTTTCACCTGTATGTTCTCAGTTAGGCTCTTTCTTTTCTTCCCATCATAACCCAATTTGAGCAAAGCTGTTTTAACATAAAGAAATAATGGTAGGTAAATATAGTTCTATTCTTCCCCCTTACACGATGGTAGTATTACAGTAGAATCTGGCAAACCATAGAAGTCAGTTTGTTAATATGTGTGGGGAGGAGGTTGCCAAGGGAGTTTAAAGGCTCTATTGTCCCACTATGGAGGTAGCATCTTTTTTTTTTCAATTTAGCAGAGATGTCAATATCTACCTCTTCCTTTCCATAACATAAGACACAGAGAAGTCAATGGTGCATCTAAAAACTGGATAGAGATAGATCAGAGCTCTACAAATTGTAGACCCTGGTTCTCAGGTCAAAACTTGGACAAATATCTACTGGCTATATCAACAAGAGATTTATGTTCCATTGTGAATACCTGAAGTCAAACAGACCACAATAATGAAAAGGGGGGTTAAACAAACTGGGGATTTTATTTGTCCCATAGAATCAGGTAGGTGTATGCTAGCAGGTATTAGATCAACAAATTATAATGATTATGGTGAGGTCCCTGAAATTCTACAGGTCTCATGGTCTCGTAGGGTCTTTTTTTTTTTTTTAAAGCAGGACAGAGACCTTCTATAGAGGACAAACTTGCCAGCACTGGAGGAAAGCAGTGGCCAGCTGAGCATAGGAGAAGCGAGGAGTGAATTGGGTGACTAGTGACTTCCTGAAAAGACTTTCAACCAAAATTCTTATTTCCAGCCCACTTTTATCTCCACTTCCAGCACTTGCCAGCATCAGTAATTCGGGAGCCCTTTGCAGGTCTCATGGTATAAATCAGTTGGCTTCTTTGCTTTCTCCACTGTGTAATTAGGACTCTGCATTCTGGGATCTGCTAAGTCAGTTATAATTCTTCCATCTTTCGGCTTCCAATGTTTCATTACTGACCTCTCCTCTTCTCTCTCATTGTCCTTATCTTGTGTAGATTTTGGTTTCTACACAAACCAAAGGTTTGTGAAGGGTGATAAGGTCTTCTGCAATGGCTGTTTTCTTAACCCAAGGATTCTTCCACTGAATAAATGAGTGGCGTACCTACAGAGGAGAAGCCAAAAAACAAACCAACCACAGCAGAGAGGAACCACGCTGGTTCCTCCAAATCTGTGTCCATATTGCAAAGAAGAATAAAGAAAGGGTAAAGGTCAAAAGCTGGGGTTTGCTGCTTCCAAGCTTTCCTGAAAATCACATCTAATGATTTCTGCTTACATCGCTTGAGCCAAAACGGTGTCCTTGGCCTGGTCTAGCTTCTATGAAGACGGAGGAATTAATGTTTACAAATTAGGTCCCTTACTAGTCTTTCCCCAAAATTGCAGGTATGAAAGTAAAGATTAAGGAGGGGCGCCTGGGTGGCTTAGTCGGTTAAGCGTCCGACTTTCACTTAGGTCATGATCTCACGGTTTGTGGGTTCGAGCCCTGCGTCGGGCTCTGTGCTGACTGCCAGCTCAGAGCCTGGAGCCTGTTTCAGTCTGTGACTCCCTCTCTCTCTGACCCTCCCCTGCTCACACTGTCTCTCTCTCTCTCCTAGAAATAAATAAAACATTTAAAAAAAAAAAAGAAAGAAAGTAAAGATTAAGGAGAAACCAGCTACCAATTCCTGTCTTACTGGTTTTAAGGGCAGATGGTACATTCTAATCTGAAAATATAGTAACAATTTAATCTGATTATCTTAATAAGATTGTTTGAGGGCAATATTGAGAATAAGTAAGGAGCTTTTGATAATAAAATAACTTATTTTCAAAGACTGGATTAAACAAGCAAGCTGTAAATTACAGATTAAATCTTAGGGTCAATACAACTTCAACCCAGTCTCATGCTGACTAACCCACATCTATGCTTTTATACGCTGAGAATCAGTATTCAGACTGATGGCCACTTTACTCTCGTACTTAGAATACTGAACATTTCAGAATTGAAAATAAAATTTTAAACCATTCTTAGGATGCTGTACTGTTTAGACGCCTCTCGTCTCCTGTCACCTGCACCTGAGAATGGAGAGCCCAAGGGCTCAGCAGCCACTGAAAAGGGCAGGGAGTGGCAGTTGGCACCACCAAGCTGGGAGCATGTACCCATGAATCTGAGTCCTACAGCATCAGGAGCACCTTGTACACTCCAGCATCAGCAGCAAGGGTACCAAGTCCACAGATTTGCAGAAGCTCTGAGTCTTTTGAAGCTTCTTCCTTAAGATTCCATTTCTGATGTGAAATGGGTAGTCGATCCTCTTAAGTAACTAGGACAGAGAAGCCAGGAATCATCGTATTGATAATAAGACCAAATAGTTTTTGGTTACTTTCAGTAACCAACAAAATTAAAATGAGGGAGAGAGTAGAATCCTTACTGGAGGGTAACATATGACCGTTTCACGGTGTCTTACCTAGTGGTTATCCTGATAGGAAGAGCATATCATGGATAGCAATGGCACTGACTCATTCCTTGGCCCTTCCAATCCAGTACAGTATGTGATTGTCACCAATTGAAAAGGGCATTTCAAACCCAGAAATAAAGCTTCTCAAAATCAGCTTTGCACAAGAACACAAGTAGTTTCTAGTCATCATGTTAGGGGATTGAGATATATTTAAAGAACATTTTACCTGTACATAATTCACCTGAGTAAGCTTGAACTTCTCTTTTTGATGAGGTCGTTCTTCCCCTATTTTGATCTTGATGAACTAGAATAGCTCTCAATACAGTGTGGAGCTAATTAAAAACATAGTGAATATAAATGAGCCCAATTATTTCCAGTTTCTGTTCTCTTATAAGGTGAGGAAGAGGAAGTAAAACATGAGGACACACAGAGGAGTTTAAAGAAGTGATATTTAGATGCAAAGGCACCTTATGGTTTTGTTATTCATTTTGGACCTTAATTTGGGAAATAAATGTAAAAAAGAATTGACAGAGGACAATTATCATTACCCGGAGAGATGGTTAGAAGTTAGAAATAACTAAAGAAATGATTGTTGCGTTGACTAATTTACTAGTCAGAGAAACAATATTTTAATATAAATCTAGAAGATTTCAGTTATAAGAAGCTTTAGCTGATTTGGAAATGAGGAAATTTTATTTTTAAAAATCCCATTTTAAGAATACCATTCCTAGAGAAATAAGAATATATGTCCAACAAAAGACTTGCATATAAATATCCATAGCAGCTTTATTCAAAATGGCCCACATGTTAATAATCTAACTGCCCATCAACAGGTGAATGGATACATTGGCTATATCCATAAAATAGAATAGTACTCAGCAATATAAAAAAAATAAACTGATATATTTAAGAGTACAAATGAATCTCAAAATGACCCTGCTGTACAACAGATTTCAGACACAAAAGACTCCCTACTGTATTAATCCAAATACGGTAAAACCTTGGATTGCCAGTAACTTCTGCCGATGTTCCGCAAGATGATCAGACATTTCCAATAAGTTTTAACTTGATAAAGGAGCTACGTCTTGCAATACCAGTTGTATGTGACGCTGAACGACACATGATCACAACTCAGTCAGTGGTTCTTGCAATTCGCTTTGATATACAAATACTTTGGATTACAAGCATTCTTCTGGAATGAATTATGCTGCCACACCAAGGTTTTACTGTGCCTGACATTCTAAAGAAGGCTGATCAAACCTAGAGAGACAGAAGCCCAACAGAAGTTGACTAGAACCAAAGTAGTAGGAAGAATTACCACAAAGGGGCACAAGGAGCCTCTGGGGTGTTGGAAACACTCCACATCTTGATTGGGGTGTATACTTTTACTGAAACTCCTCCAACCATACATTTGAAGCTGTTCCATCTTTTTTTCTGTTTTGTAGTCAGACACATTATCCATTATGTTGTGAATAATGGTACAAAATGGGTCCGTTTTTTAAATATGTAAATTATACTTCAATAAAATTGATTTGCAAAATCCTGAGCCTGACATAGGCAATCAAAAAACCACATCCATAATACAGTACTCTTGAACGAGGGTGCGCTGTGAGGCATTTCATCTGGGCAGATCATACAGAACATAAATAAGAACCTTTACTACTTAGTGTTACCATCAGACTGAATATTTCACCCTTGATTTTCAGCTATTTTACTATTGATAGACTTTCTTCGTTTAATACTTTCAGTATGCCTTTATGCAAATATCTATTTAGATACCAAATTTAAAATCTTTAACTTTAGCTTCTATATATATTCACCGAGTCAGAGAATGACTTTACCCCATTGAACTTGCTATCTTAATTGAAGCTTCACAAAGAGCAAATCTGGTGTAAGGCTAACCCTTGAACAAAGGGGGCCAATCCCCCACACGGTTGAAAATCTGTGTATAACTTTTGACTTCCCCAAATCTAACTACTAATAACCTACTGTGGACCAGAAGCCTTACGGATAACACAAACGGTTGGTTAACACAGATTTTGTGTAAGTGTTATATACTGTATTCTTACAATAAAGTAAACTAAAGAAAATGCTATCAAGAACATCGTAAGGAGAAGAAAATACATTTAGAGTACTGTACTGTATTTATTGAAAAAAATCTGTGTATGAGCAGAGCTGTGTGGTTCAAACTTGTATTGTTCAAGGATCAACTGCAAATAGACAAGGATATTTCATCAGAGAGATGACATTTAAATTCTTACTCAGTGCAAGGAGAGGAAACAATCCCAGATGATTTGCAGCTTTGTCTAAAGTTCACAAAAACCAGTCTTTAAAAAGACAGTCATTATTATAATTCACTTAGATATATATGTGTCCATTCTCATAACCTTAAATCGTGTGTGGAAATAATGATAATCTTTCTGAGCCCAAAACATCCTTGGAAATTTAGGAAGTACAAAATAAAATGGCTTTTCATAAAATATAAATTTAACATTTGTATTCCAATCTTATACCAATATTAAATTGTTTTGTACCTTGTGATAAAATGTGAGAAGATTATATTACTAAATTTTAAACCAAAATTATCACACCCATCTAATTTATCAAGGGATTGACCTTGATTTATAGGCATATTAGATAAACGAGTACCTTCTAATAATTCATCATTTATCTACCATGTGTCAAAAGGGTATCAGGAGGTTTTATTAGCACTTTTTTATAACTATTTGTTGTGAACGGTGTTCATTTGCATTTCTTTGTTTCTTATCTAGTAATCTGCCATTGCCAGCACAGCTTGACTTTTTCTGAGCTGGTAGAGAAGTTTGTCTCAAAAGGCCAGTGCATTTAGAGCATTAAAAGTTCAATTTCTTCCTTCTCTCCTTTAAATTTAAAATATTCTAATTTGTTTATCTCCTCCAGAGTTAGACAAAGCCATGAGAGCTATGCTTACAAGATATTGCAAATTACATGTCTAAAGAATCTTATCAAAATCTTGGACAAACTGGGACATTTTGAGTGTATTCTTTCTCTCTGGGAAACAAGCCCTTTTGCCTGGGTTTGAGCCCCAGCTAGGAATATCTGTTTGGAGACCAAGTTACTGTGGGAAGTAATTTTGGAGTTTATCCTCAGAAGGTATGACTCATGACATTTTATTTATTTATTTGTCTGTTTAAAACAAATTTTTATTTTTTAATTTTTATTTATGTTTATTATGTTTTATTTATTTTTAAGGGAGCAAGAGAGACATCGTGAGCAGGGGAGGGTCAGAGAGAGAGGGGGAGATACAGAATCCGAAGACAGGCTCCAGGCTCTGAGCTAGCTGTCAGCACAGAGCCCGAGGTGGGGCTCGAACCCATGAACCATGAGATCATGACCTGAGCCGAAGTCGGATGCTTAACTGACTGAGCCACCTAGGTGCCCCAATTTTAAACAAATTTTTTAAAGTTTATTTATTTATTTTGAGAAAGAGTGTGAGTGGGAGAGGAGCAGATGGGCAGGGTGGGAGTGGGGTGGGGGAGAGATTGAGAATCCCAAGAGGGCTCTGCGCTGCCAGCCCAGAGCCCAACATGGGGCTCAAACCCACTGACTGCAAGATTATGATCGGTGCTAAAACTAAGAGTGGGACACTTAAGCAACTGAACCACCCTGGAGCACCACATGATACTTTTAAAGGAAAAAGCAAGAAAAAGCCAGATTATACAGACAAGCTTCAACTTCTCAGGAAGACCGATGTGCATTAACAAGAGCTCTGTGGGCAACAGATAGGCCATTCCAATTCCATGAGCATCTGCATTCCATTCCTCTTTCAGGTTCATCCACACAGTTGATGGATAAGCCATGCCAGGTGCTCTGCTGTCCCAGACATGCCATACCCTTTCAGGTTTTTTTAAAATTTATTTAAATATTTGCATATGCTTTCTCCCCTTTAATGGTAGATGTGTGTGTCTGTCTTAGGTAGCCATAGAGTATAGAAATAAGACAGATTTCCATGGTCCACAAATGTCCAAGCATGTCTCCTAAAATAGTCTGAGTACAGATGGAAAGGGGCTAAAATTATAAACAGGCAGTTTATTATCATCCTCTTTCCCCAGTAAAGAAGCTTTTCTCTCTTTTTATTAAAATTTTTTAACGTTTTTATTTATTATCAAGAGACGAAACATGAGCATGGGAGGGGCAGAGAGGGGGAGGTACAGAATCTGGAGGAGGCTCCAGACACAGGGCTCAAACTCACAAACTGTGAGATCACGACCTGAGCTGAAGTTGGACGCTTAACCAACTGAGCCACTCAGGAGCCCAAAGAAGATTTTCTCTTATGGACACACAGAAAACTGAGGGCGTTTCCCAAAAAGGAAACATAATGGAGATTGTATGCAAGCAACCAGGCCAGAGAAGACCGACAGGCAACCTGAGGATCCTTTTGTGCTGCCCTACTCCACCCCCCCAGGCAAAAGATCAACTGGTTTATGATTTGACACGGGGCAATTTTCTCAACCACAAAGTTGAGCCTGGGCTACTAAGAGTTACTCCTTTGATCTATTGTGAGAAACGGGAAGGCGTGAGTCAACAGAAATTTTATGAAATCGTACAGACATACAACTCAGTATCAATCCATTAGCCCTTAACACTGGTGCAGAGAAACCAGATGGCCATTAGTGACAGAAATAATTCACATCAGTCATGAACCAGAAATAAACCAGACAACCACACAGTTACCAACCAGAAATAATCCAGAAATAGTCTCAGCAAGATTCTGCCATTCACTATATGTGGCAGCTCATTCTGGGAGCCAAGAAGAGTGGGACCAACACAGACACCAGTGAAATCTATTTACTGAGACCTGCACATTGGCTACTCCAGTAGCTAAAAGTCCTCATGGATAGAAAACTGTTAACACCGATCAAAACCAAAATCCTATTACCGTTTTGGTCACTGTGTAAGGTCCGTCCTACTCCCACCCCATAATAAAGAAAAACACAAGGCAGTGCCCTTGCCTTCACAACAACCAGGCTCCCAGAATATAGGCAAAGCTGCATTTATTGTTGAGATCATTTTAATAAATAAAAAAATAGGATCTTTCCATTGCTCTCGGCACATCTAGGACAGGGCTGTTAGGATGTAGTGCCATTCTGGCTCCAATATAACCAAGCGGGATGCATTAGAGATATTTGTGATTGTTATTTTCCGATGGGTTTCTATGACTATTGACCCATCTCAGAATGCAAGATCTTCAGAAACAGAAACCTCTTCCAGCCGTGTTATGGGACAGGCTTTTTGTCAACAGGGTTAGTTAGGCTGTTTAAGACAGTATGTCTGTTTCGCTTTGTCATGATTGCTTTGCTCTAGTATTTTTGTTACACTGCTATCATTTACACTGCATTTAGGATGCTCCTAAAACTCGTAATAAAACAGTTATGTCTATAAATTTCCCCACAAATCAAGGAAGCTGTTTATTTCCTTTTCAAAAGGGGAACAGGGGAAAAAAGAACGCTTCTTCCTTTTCCCTTCTCCCTTCTCTATTTCTGATCCTCCTCCAAAGTGCTCTTGGACAGGGGGGGTGTGCTGACAGGTAGGGCAGGTTGGTATGTTTTCCCACAATTCCTGATCACAATCCTGAGTTATATGGAATATGTATTTAAGGCTTTTTTTTAGGTGTAAAACTACCTGGTTCCTGGGCGATCTGTGCTAAAAGGGTTAATCTGCAGCGAGGCGAAGCTAACAGGGGACAGCCCATAAATGGCTCCAGCTGTGTATAATTAACTGTAATACTGCAGAGTAAATGACTTTTATTGGCAACCATGTCATAACTTCATTAAAAGTCATATTTACAGCTCCATCGTATGAAATGAGTCCTCCTGTATTCTGGAATTTAATGAGCATTCATTTTTACCTTGTTCAATTATCTTCCATCCCTTCCACATGCCACCCCCACCCCCCAACTCTTCCTCTCCCTAGTGTAGGACGTATGAAGCCAAAATACAATAGGAATCTAATTAGCACCTGGCAGAGGACCCCTTTTCTAGGGACTCCCAACCCACAATCAAACTATTTCTCCTCATTTTTAATTATAAATAGGTAACTTCCTTACACAAAAATATTAAGTAACAATCAGAAAAACATCAACTCGATTTGATGGAAGGCTTTTGAAAATTAGGTCTCCAAAAAGCCGACATGTCCAAAACAATCAGGTTCTACACAGTGGATCATGATTACAGAGAAGAAAAGGGATGCTAATAATTGGTTTTGAATCCAACCTTGCTGTTATCTGAAAGTACCTATCCTACATTTTTTCCCTCCTTGAGTGGTGTATCTATTTAAATCTTTCTTTCTCCCCCATGGTACCCTACTTTCCTTCTCTTCTCTCCACTCTTTTCATCTTCTTCACTCAAGTCCCAAAGGAAATACCTTGCCTGACCCATCAAGGGATCTGAAAACTCAATCTCATGATCTCAAGCTCAGCTTTCACTCTGTCACCAATGTCTCCTTGGAGTCTACAGATGTGTAGGGAAATTTTGAGTGTGGAAATACAATATCAAGAGTGAATTTTCTTTGTTGAAGCTCTAGTTGATACTCTGTGGTTCAAAGTGAGAATGTAGGGTCCCTATAGAGAGACACTTTTATTTCTTATTTCTTTTTCCAGCTTTATTGAGTAAAATTGACACTAACGCTGTGTAAGTTTAAGGTGTGCAACACGGTGATTTGATACTTACAAATTGAAAAATGATCACCACCAGAATATTAGGTACCATCTCTATCTTACCACACTGTTACCATTTCTTTTGTGCTGAGAACATTTAAGAACTACTCTCTTAGTAATATTTAAAGGTATGATGTAATATGATTACTTATAATCCCACCATGCTGTGTGTTAGATCCCCAAACTTGTTAATCTTATAGCTAATTGACCAATAGCTCCCCATTTTCTTCACACCCCATACCCCTGGTAACAACCATTCTACTCTGTTTCTTAGAGTTTGTCCTTTTTAGATCCCACACATAAGTGATATCATACAGTATATGTCCTTCATCTGACTTCTTTCATTTAGCCTAATGCCCTCTAGGTCCATTCAAGTTTTCCCAAAAGCCAGAAATTCCTTCCTTCTCAGGGCTGAAAAATATTCCATTGTCACTATACTATCTCTATGTGGATATAAATCACATCTTCTTTATCCATTCATGCCTTGATGGACACTTGTGCTGTTTCCAGATCTTGGCTATCCTGAACAATAGGCAGACCTATAGTTTAATCTTATCACTTACTAGCTACATGACCTTGGAAAACTTAGCTCAACCTTTCTGAAGATAATTTTCCAATAAGTAGGATTAATTGCCATCATTTTAATGGGGTTATTGGTATTAAACAAAGTGTCTTTTGCATTGTGTCTCAAAAAGAAGGCATTCAATCAATATTTTCTCTATTCTTTCTTTCTCTGCCACTTCCCATCTCTTCTTTTCTCTCAAGGAGTTTATAATTTCCCTACAGTCTCTCTTAGTTAAGTTAGGCTGTCTGGCATTAATGTTTTGGGTTCTAGATTAACTGAGGGGTCCTCTTGACAAAGGATGTATCTTGATCAACAAGCCAGAATCTATCTGTAAAGTAGGTGTGTCTACTATAAAAAGAATGTTATGAAAGATAATGACACCAAACTCAGTCGGGAAGGCAGTGAGAAAAATGATAGCCATGGCTGGCACCGGACATGGGGTTGCCTCACCTCACAAGAGCCCCGGTGGTCTAACGGTCTGAGCAGGGGTGATGGAGAGAGGGAGTCATGCCTAAGAACCATTCAAGCACAGCTAGCACTTCCATTTGCGAACATAAAATGCCCTTGGAAGCTGGCATCCTTTTAAACACAATGCCAACACACCAGGGGACACTTTCTGCTGCCAGGCACGCAGTCGTCAGCAAATTGCACGGCACACTTGTGCTGTTTTCCTCAGTCCTGCTGCTTTATCTGATGTTAGGCTGACCCTTTATAATTAGCACTTTGGGCTGGCCGTATTGTTTAGGAACACTGTTTCCATCATTCATTCGGGGATTTAATAAAGCTTAGAAATGCTGTGAGCAGGAGCACCATCTAATGCAATTTTTTTCCTTTCTTCTTTCTTTCCTTTTTCCTTTATTTTTTAAACTGAGGATCAAGACTCCTTATTGGGCTGTAAAATATATTAGCTGGGTTGCAACTGGNCATGTGTGAGTTCATGAAATTTTATATATATATATAAACTATATAAAGAAATTTTATATATAAATAAAATAATTTTATTTATAATAAATTAAGACTTTTTATTTATAAATTTTATATATAAATAAAATTATTTAAATAGATAAATTTTATATATATAACATAGTAGTAGAACATTTACATATATAACATATATAATTACATATACATGTGTATATACATATATATATAATGTGGGTGTAATGCTATGAAATATGGTCCAAAGCTGGATAATCATCGATAGAATACTTAACCCCCTGACTGAACAAACACCATTCTTGGGTCAAGTTGGCCCAACCCGCCATGGTATTGCTTTATTGCCATCTGTTCCTCAAAGTGCTATTTATCCTCATCTTCCTCATCAACAAAACGAGCACAGCAACACAAGAGGGGAAATAAAATTCCAGGAAAAGAAACACAACAGGGGGAGGGAAGTCTATTCTAAAGGAAACAAGGAATATATATCTCATTGTTGCTCATCGGGGGTCCCACATTTAAATCAGCTCCAATCACTTTCCATATAAAATAACAATCATTTGACTTCTCAAATCCAATAAAAATCTCAAATATAAAAATTTGCATTTAGATGCAATGACCTCTAGTGTGTCCCTAACAAGATAATTAAGCATGAGCATGCAGGGTGGCATTTAATTGCTCTTTGCCGAGTGTTCTTGGACAACTATTTCCAAATGTTTTGAAAGGAGGGGCATCTGGAGAGGTCTACAGTCAATGTCACTAGATATATTCTGGGTCAATATCTAGTTCAAGTAAGGGGACCAGCAGTGGGTAATGCTGAGGAAAGGGGAAGATGTTAGGGATCTTCCTGGGTGCCTCCTGGGAGGAATTATTACTTTGTTGGGCCCTTGCCCAGACATGTGAATGGTTAAAAATGATGCTTTCTTTCTGGCGTCTCTGAACTGCTCTCCAGCTTCTAGCATCCCTTATTCCAGAGGCTGAATTTTAGATGTGAGGCAGTTACATATAGTGTGCTCGCTCTACTTAAAAACAGACTCCTGGGGATGCTGTTAAGCATCCGACTTCAGCTCAGGTCATGATAATCCTTTGTGGGTTTGAGCCCCACATCGGACTCTGTGCTGACAGCTCGGAGCCTGGAGCCTGCTTTGGATTCTGTGTCTCCCTCTCTTTCTGTCCCTCCCCTGCTCATGCTCTGTCTCTCTGTCAAAAATAAATAAACATTAAACATTTTNCTCTCCTAGAAATGAATAAAAATGTTAAAAAAAATTTTTTTAAAGAATTAAAAAAAATTAAGAAGTAAAAACAGACTCCTGGAGAAGGAGGAAATCAGTAGGTGATGGCAGGTCCCTACTGAACACTAGATTTTTATATCCCTGATCTACCACACTATTGAAGCAGGCAAATAGATCTCACGCAAAAACCATAGGATGCCCTTGCACATGTCCAAACAGATGGCTTGCCGGCAGAGGCATCTGTTCCAATTCCAGGCAGGGCAGCGGGGTGGGGGGCAAAGAGAATGCCCTCTAGAATCTGGGACAGTTCCTGGAGACCTCTGCACCTTTCCACTGTGAAGTCGTCACCTCCCTCAAACTTACATGTGTCTCTTCTCCTCTTCTCTTCTTGACTTACTGACTTACTGGAAAAGAAAGGGAGGAAAACGTAGATATGGTTTTTTTTTCCCCTCTATTTTTCCAGAAAGGTAAAGAGAATAGGAAAAACACAACAGAGGAATCAAAGGGAGGAGGGAAAGAGAAAAAAACAAGATCCAAAAATAGAAGCCTGTTTAAGTCATGCCTGCTACTCTCTTCTTCTTTCTG
Source organism: Crocuta crocuta (assembly GCF_008692635.1). Classification (NCBI taxonomy): domain Eukaryota; kingdom Metazoa; phylum Chordata; class Mammalia; order Carnivora; family Hyaenidae; genus Crocuta; species Crocuta crocuta. The sequence continues at coordinate 2,540,457 of NW_027530855.1, read as the reverse complement.
CTCTGCGATATGACCGTTTTGTTTTGTTTTTTTTTTTTGTTTGCAACTTTTTGGAAATTCCAGAGAGCAGCCAATTATTTGGATGTGAGAAGCACAGTAATTAAAGAATGCATGGCCACTGCTACAGCCTACCACTGTATCTTTTCTTCTCTTGTCAAAGAACAGAGAGAAATAATGAAACAGGACGATCCCGCTCTGCTCCTTGAGCTGGCTCGACATACTTAGTCACGAGGCTGTGTGCAGTCGAATCCCCTGCACCATCTTGCCCCCGTCGCTTTACGCTATGAGAATAATCCATTAGTTCATTGGGCTTGCTCTTTCTGGACATTTCCAAAAGCTGTAACTAAAGTTGACAGATGTCTGCTTTTCATAACCAAGCCAACTGCCTCTACCACATTCACTACATTTTAACAAGTAATTTGAAAAACATGAGCACACTGTCATTGTTGATGGAGGGAAGCTGAGTCAATCCAGTAAAAGATGCTTTTACTTACACGTGACATCCACTGTAGAGTAGCTCTAAGTGTGTGGACAGAGTACTTGGTTAAAATCCCAGCTCTGCTGAGGAAAGCTGTGTGATTTTGTGCAAATCCCTCTCCATTGGCTTCATTTTCCATACAGAACAGAAGAGAAAATAGTCGTACCTCTCTCACAGGACCGTTGGGTGGATCGAATGAGTTCATTCCTATAGCCTACCCAGGACAGCACAGGGCATATTTGTGAGAGGAAGCTTTCTACAATGAGGAGGAGGAGGAAGAGGAGGTGAAAGCTTTGCCCCAAAGGCACAGAGACAGTGCACACACTACAACATGCAGAGGCCTTTGGACTTCAGGCTTGAGCACATTATTCATTTGCAAACACAATTTTCCTTGGAAAATTTCTTGGATCCAAGAACCAGAAAGAATAATGTGACCGTTAATTTCATGTGAGAACTCAGCTCAGCCATGGTGTCTGGTTTTTAGTCAAACTCTCAGGTCCATGTTGCTGGGAAGGTGTTTTTTAGATGCGATTAACATATACATCAGCCAACTTTGAGTAAAGTAGATTACCGTACTCCATAATGTGGATGGTTTTAGGAGAAACCAATCAGTTGAAGGTTTTAGGAGAAAAGACTAAAGAGAAACAATTCTGCCTCCAGGCTGCCTTTGGGCCTGAGCTGCAACATCAGCTCTTTTCTGGGTCTCCAGCTCGCCCCCTACCTGTAAATTTCAGAATTAGAGCCCTTACAATTGCATGAACCAATTCCTTAAAAGAAATCTTTCTCTCTAGGTAGATAGCGATATATACATATATGTAGATTTTCTAAACATTTACAAAAATATCTTTATATATTCATTTATATACATGTACACATACGTAATAGTCTCTCCACACCCACATGTATCAGCGGTTCTGTTTCTCTGGAGAATCCTGACACACACAACTTCCAAGGAACAGAATAGAGTCCTAATCACAGTGACTGCTGCCTGCTTTCCATTCCCCTGTTTTCAGACAAGAATATGTATTATAGCTTTCATCTTCTTATCTATTATCCTATGCCCATCCCACTACTGTTCGTTGGCTGGGCACGACAGAGGTAATGAGTCTGCTGTACTCACAGATTGCCAGAATGGAAAGAACCAGACTGGAAGACCCACACCTGAAGAACTTCTTCTGCACCTGTACCCAGTTTGGATAATCAGAATCTGGACTTCAAGTCACTGATGCAATTGGAAGAGAGACTCTGGGTATCTTGTTAGAGGGAGTAAGTAGGTTTTTCATGTGGCTGAATATATATCATTTATAATCAGTGTTGGTTTGGACTGTGTTTTTAAAAGGCCACAAATTCTTTGATGCTCTTGCAGTTGGAAGTGGTCATCTATTTCCTCTCTACTGGGGTCTTGTCGGGCTTGTGGCTGCTTGGACCACTAGAGTTAGGTAGGGGTGATACTATCTGACTGCCAAGACTAGGCCACAGAAGGGAATGCCATTCTTGGAAAATGCACAACTGTCACCTTAAGCTGCTACAGAACGAGTGCAACAATCCTGAGGTCATACGCTGTGAGAAAGCTGGGCTCCATAGAGAGGCCACACTTCTTGGCCCTCAGGACGTCCCGGCCAAGGTATCAGGTGTGTGAATAAAGAATCTTTCCTACATTTCCAGCCACAGAATCATCTCCAGCCATCAAATGCTCCCAGTTAAGTTCCTCCATGCTGCAGGATGGAGATAAGTAATTGATGATGTTGAACATTATTGGAGCCCCGTGTTTCCAGAAAAAGAGATGTTCGAGAAATCCTCCTACCCTTGGTATACTGGGAAACACCTAGCCACAGAGGGCCACCCTGCCCTCACCTTATCCAAGATGAGACTCTCTCGATCCTTCTTCATGACTCCTATTAGATTCATGGATGACTGTTCCATTTACTGTCTCTTTAAAATCCTGGACCCCTTTCTTTTCTCTGTGAAGGCCCTCATTAATGAACATTTTTTCCTCACTACAAAAGCCTGAATAAAGTCATATCCTTAGTTCAGGTGCATTTTGTCTTCAACCATCCTCACCGAGTGCTTTCCAAACACTTGACCCACAGAATCTGTGAGCGTAGCAATATTATTTTCAGTTTTGAAGTAGTTTTTTTTTTCTGCAACAAAAATAATCAGAATAGAACTTAGAATCATCTCTATGCTTCAGAGTTAAAAATTTCACCAGGTTCAATGTGGAAGTTAGTCCTTACTTCTATTCTCGCATGTACTTAGTAATGTTTTTAGTCCACAGAATCAGGATTTTAGTCAATGTCAGAAAGATTCTATCATATTTTAAATTATTGCTTCTGTTTGATTTGTCTTCTTTCTCAGAAACACCAATTATATGTATGTTACATCATTATTCTTTCTCTTCTATATATGTCATTAGTTTCCCACTTTTTAAAAATGTTTATTTATTTAAAATATTTCTTTATTGAAAACTTTGTTTTAGTTTATTTTTTGAGAGAGAGAGAGAGCAGAGGAGGGGCAGAGAGAGAGGGAGCGCGAGAATCCCATTCTGCTNACCCACAGAATCTGTGAGCGTAGCAATATTATTTTCAGTTTTGAAGTAGTTTTTTTTTTCTGCAACAAAAATAACCAGAATAGAACTTAGAATCATCTCTATGCTTCAGAGTTGTCAGTGCAGAGCCTGATGTGGGGCTTGAACTCACGAACCATCAGATCATGACCTGAGGTGAAATCAAGAGTCGATGCTTAACCAATTGAGCCACCCAGGTGCCCCTAAAATGTTTATTTATTTTTGAGAGAGAGAGAGTATGCACATGAGCATGTGAAGGGGAAGGAACAGAGTAAGAGGGAGACAGAATCCTAGAAAGGTTCTGCATTCCCAGCACACTTCCCCACCTGGGGCTCAAATTCCCTGACTGTGACAGCATGATCTGAGCTAAAATCAAGAATCAGATGGTTAACAGACTAAGCCACATACACACACACACACACAGGGTCTGTTTATTAAGATTTTTAATTTTTATTTATTATTGAGAGAGAGAGAGAGAGAGAGAGAGAGAGAGAGCCAGGGGAGGGGAGACAGGAAGAGAGGGAAACAGATCTGAAGCAGGCTCCAGGCTCTGAGCTGCCAGCACAGAGCCTGACATGGGGTTCAAACACATGAACCTCAAGATCATGACCTGAGCTGAGTAGGATGCTTAACCGACCCTCCCCTAGGATTCCATTTTTACCTCTTTTCTTTTCTAATAAATTCTGAAATATTTGCAAGCTTGCCTTCCATCACAGTGATTTAATTTCTGTTTCAATTTCTGATTCAAACATGTTCTTTAATGCTTCAATGCCAACATGAAATCTGTGATTATAGTTTTAGATTCTTTTTAATTCTCTTTTTATTTTACTTTTTTAAAAATGGCATGCTTCTGGGCAAGCCTCAGATATTAATCTTTTGGTGTTTTTATTTTATCTGTGATTTCTTAATATATACAGCCCATATTTCTCTGAAATTTTTGAGGACAGAATGATGTATTTTAAAATTTATTTTCTGCAGTGTCTTTAGAAAACATACCTATATATGCATTATCTACTGTTTCTGTGTTTTGTTTTCCATTTTTTATGTTGTAGANTCTGTGGGACAGACGGTCAACCCCCAGTTTACATGTTGCTCGTGATTGTCATTTTCGTGAGAATCTTTATACTCTAATCGCTTCACGAAAGGATCTTTACCGCCTGATGCTGTGAAATGCAGACCTTTGCGTTCACTCATAGCTTGGCGGTTGACTCTGTTGGATGCGCTGATCCGTTTACACATTTATGTTCCTGTGTCACAACATGGATGTATGGTGTGCCTGTTCCTCGATAACACTGAAGTATCCGTCTTTCATTTTATTATTTAGTTACATGAGGGTTCCCGACATTAAATATGCAAAATAGCTTGAGAGCCTTTAAATAGGGGCAAAGTGAAAATNAATTTCCTAATCACTAAACAAGAAAATATATATCCAGCTCTGGAGTGCTTTCCTCATTGTCTCTCTGGCTGCTGTTAGATTTGTCTTCTCAAATCTAGAGCTGTAGATTTCAAAGATTCATGCATGCTCTCACCATGCTTCGGGTATTTTATCGTCTCTTATTTAAGGTAAATTTGCCAACATAAGGCTGGCTCATCTAATCTCAGTATATAATATTTCTGTGTAACCCTGAGTTCAATCTTTTTTCTTCATATTGTTTTTGCTTTTGAAAAAATGATGGGCACGGAGCCTAAATAACAAACTCTAATTCACAGCGCGCATGCTTCTGGGGCACTCTCTGGTTCCATTCTTTCTGTGGGACAGACGGTCAACCCCCAGTTTACATGTTGCTCGTGATTGTCATTTTCGTGAGAATCTTTATACTATAATCGCTTCACGAAAGGATCTTTACCGCCTGATGCTGTGCATTGCAGACCTTTGCGTTCACTCATAGCTTGGCGGTTGACTCTGTTGGATGCGCTGATCCGTTTACACATTTATGTTCCTGTGTCACAACATGGATGTATGGTGTGCCTGTTCCTCGATAACACTGAAGTATCCGTCTTTCATTTTATTATTTAGTTACATGAGGGTTCCCGACATTAAATATGCAAAATAGCTTGAGAGCCTTTAAATAGGGGCAAAGTGAAAATTGCTGGTTATTTATTATTGCTATTATAAGGGAAGCCATTTAAGATTTCTCTCCTGCAGCCTTCTGATTAATGCCCATCTCGGCAGCATTTTCCCCGTGCTTTTGTAAAGGTTAAGCTACTTCCCTGAAGTACATCGACCTTCAGTCGATGTAGCCCTAAATAGGAGCACAGAATTCTGTATCATTTGGTCCCATGTGAAGGCTAATGTTTACTTGATCTCCCCCCAACAAAATTGTTCAGTTTTTATTCCATCCCTCTATAGCCACAACCATTCCCAGCTTAAGTGTTCTGAAGCTGGTGTTTGTGGGCTTACACAGATAGCAGTAAGGAAAAAAAAAAAAAAAAAAGACAAAGAGACTGAACTCTATAAGTTTTATTTTTGATTCCAAACCAATGTCAGTTATTTCATGCCTTACTTTTCAAAATGTGGTCTGTAAGCCAGCAGCACCAGTATTAGCTTTAAGCTTGTTAGAAATGCTTAATCCTGCCCCCATCCAGAACTTCTGAATCAGAATCTGCATTTTTAATACAATCTTCAGGTGATTTATGTGAGCATTGAGGTGTGAGAAACACCATTTCTTTCCATTCCAGCCTGACAAGTCCCAGACAGGAACTCTGAATTGTCTGAGTTGCCTCAGTTCTGTCACCCACGCATGATGGTGGGCTGGGTAGGTAGGTGTTTATTCTCCCAGATGTCTTTTTTTTTTTAATTAATTTATTTTGAGATAGAGAGAAAGTGTGTGTGCACATCCAAGCAATTAGGGGAGAGGCAGAGAGAGAGGGAGAGTGAAGAGAATCCCAAGCAGGCTCCGGGCTTTCAGCGCAGAGCCCTATACAAGGGCTCAGTCTCACAAACCATGAGATCATGACCTGAGCTGAAGTCAAGACTTCAACACTTAATTGACCAGGCCACCCAGGTGCCATCCCAACCCCCTTCCCCCACCGCCCGGACATCTTTTCATTCTCGTTTTTATAAAAATTCTAGTTACCCATTGGCTATTGCCAGAGAAGCAGTCATTAGCTTCTGGGCCTCGATGACCAGGCTGCATAACTGGCTGAAAGCTTACATTCTGGAGAGAGGATCAGACAGGTCCCGTAAGAAATTTAACACACTCTCAGTGCCTTTAATACTAAGCAGCTGGAAGTTTTGTTTCATCAACGTAGTAAAAATGAGTAGAGCTCTCTGCTAAATTCTCTCAAAGTAAGGGGGATTTCTCGCCAGCTTTACTTGTTGAAGAAATACAATCCAGAACTTCAGATTACACTGGTAGAGGAGGAAGCTTCTCAAAAGTGTAACTCAGATTCATTTCAGGGTGTGTAGCAAAGCAAGTGAGTGTTTCCTGTGCTTGTGTCTCCAAGGAATTGGCAGGGGGGTGAACTGCATTGGTGTGATGTGTGAAGTGTGTGAAGTTCCTCACTGGGTTTTACTTCCTGAGAAGCCATCAGGTCAGGTTACTTCAATGTCAGTGTGAAAAAAAAAAAAAAAAAGAATAAAGGGAGTCACAAATTTGTAAAACAGATTTATCAAAAACTGCTTTTCTTCTTATTAAAACATAACAATAATAGGACCTGGCATATTTCACTAACAGAATTTAACACAGATTGGATTTTTTTTTTTTTTTTTACTTTGGTCACCCTCAACTCTATAAGAATGTACCTATTATGTTACTTGACACATATCCACCTCAAATCTTCATTCATTCATTAAAGGCATTCAATTATTGTCATTGTATGCCAGACATGGTTTTAGAAGCTGTTTTCTTTCTTCCCTTCTCTGACTCTCTATTCTATTTTCCGTTCTTCCTGCTCATTCACCCAAGGCCATTGGGTGAAAACCAATCCTTCCAAACTGATTTCACTCTATTGCCTCCCTCACTTAAGTCTGCCCTCAGCTGTCTGTTGCCAAGGAATGTGAAAGTCAGTGGAATAACAAGGTTTTCACATTTTGGCTGACTTTTCACACAGTCCTTGGAATTGGAAAAGCCCCACGCTTTCTTTCTATGTAAGTCAGCTTTGTTTCCTGCCCCTGGCTAAATTCCACACTGAGTGATTTCAACTGCTAGAGGTTAATTTTCCCATAATAGCCTCATTGTGATGGAGGGTTTTGGAAATTACAAAAATTAGATGCGCCACTAATTGGCCTGTCTGGTTTTGGAGCAGCTCCCTGGGTTATAACGCAGTCAGAGGAGGCTGTAGCAAGGCCAGATTTGATTCCCAAACCAACACTTACCAAGACAGTTAGATGCGGGGAAAGAAAATTATTTCAAACAGAGCCACATAAGTGTGTTATTTTCTTTCTTTTAATTGGCTGGGAAAAGGTGCTAGAGAGATTCATCCCATGCACTAGGATGCGGGGCAGTGTGTCAAGAAATATTCGTGGGCACCACTTGTGAGCTGAGTCAGCAGGAAATACACAAGAGGGACACACAGCTCTCTAATCCTAAGGGGCTTAGCTTAGAAAGGAGCAAATATCAAATCATGTAGCCAAGTAGTGGGGTTTCAAATTTGCTCCAAGAACAATCTAGATGTACAGAGAAAATGATCTTGATATTTTCTCTAATTCATTTGATTTTTTTTTTTTTTTTTTTTTTTTTTTTGGCTCCAAACCCTACCCCACTGGGTAGTGGGGGCAAGTGAACCTTGTCCGGATAATAACACTGCAATTGTTTCTGATCTAAAAATCTTCTCCTCCAGAACCTTTATTCTATGCAAAGTTCTCTTCCCATACATAGCTGGCTGGCATAAGATTGGTTTTTGGATGACTCCGTTTCTTTAGGCAATTGCTCGTTCTTTTAGCTCTGACTCCCACCTCACTACTACAAAATGGTATTTGGATGTGGGAGGCAGCTTAGTGCATTTTGACTGAAGTCTGGGAGAAGGAGTCCTCTGACCTATTTGGCCTACTGGCCAAATCATCCAGCCCTGGATCCCCATGTGGGGTGGCTAGGTGGCTTCTGGTCTAGTCCCTCCCTCACTAGACCTCATCGTATGAGGGGCGAATGGTTTTAGCTGGCCTTCAGAGGGAGAAGGTGTTATTACGACCAGCCTCTGTCTTGAAGTCTTAGCCCTGCACTATCTCTTTTCATGAACCAGGTATTTTTTAGTCCATCTTTGCTCTCAACTTGGTTCATGATCTGCAACCGAGGAGCTCATCTATTAACATAAGCCAAATGCCAGCCAGACCTTCAGCTTGCTGCAAAATCCAATTTGGATATCAAATGTTCAACTTAAATCTTTTCTCTTTGTTTGGTGGAATGGTAAGCAACACCGCTGAATTTGCATTTCTGGGCCATCACTTACTAGATTTGTGACTTGGATAAGTTCCCTAGGCTCTCTGTGCCTCAGTTTCTTCACCAGTATAACTGACAATAGTATTACCTACACCGAAGGGTGATTGTGCAGATGACAGGAGTTTTCACACGAAAGTGCTTAGAATAGTAAGCAATATACAAATGTTGATTATTATTATCTGAATTTCTCTTGGAACACTCCTAATGTATGTTTCTGGAAAGAAGAAAGGAAAATGGTGTAGCATTGGAAGGACAGGGAGTTGATGGGGATGAGAATGATTTGGGTGAAAAGATGAGGCTGCAGAGTCTGAAAAGTTTAAATGGAAAGATTTTTAGGCCAAACAGGCGTTGTTATTGTCTTCGGTGGCTTCCTGATTTTATTCCTTGGGCATGGTTTCACCAGAATAAGAGGCAATGAATTCACAATTTCCCCTCTCGGGGCAGTGAGATTGAGGTGAGTCTGCATAAACTTGAGTATGTGGCAACTGTTAGGCTAACTGGAATGTTGATTAAGAGCTACCAGTGATATTTCTCCTGTAATCTGATTCTGCTAAGAGGGGATCTATTAGAAGATCTTTCTTCTTCCATTTTTAAAAAAAAATAGTAGGCGGGGACTGGCATGCTCTGAGGGACTCCAAAACTCACCAGTCTGTGAAGGTAAAGGCTTTCTTTTTTCTTTGCTCTGTTACCTCATCTTTTATCTTTCTCCCAGCCCAGATGCTGACCTTGAAGATGCTTTATTTTACCCTTGAGTTTCCCTCAGGCTTCTCTTTGTCTTACAGTGGACTCCAGAATGAATTTTAAGTGATTTGCTAGGAAGAAACCAGTTTCAGTAAGAATATTGTGTAACCCCTTTCTAACTTTAAATCCTCTTAAACCACCAAGAATAGGACTGCGCTGTGTCGAGTCTAGATCTAAACATTACTCCTGGAAAATAAGAATAAAAAATGTATATATAACAACAACGACAACAACAAAACATGAGTAAATATCTTTTCTAAGGTTAACCAAGGTCTCCTGACAATTGTTGTGGCTTCTTTTATTTGTGTTTTGAGGATGCAAAAGGAAAGGTAATTGAGGAGTGGATTATAATTTAATCACCTGGATGCAATTGTTTCTTCTATTTATAGCCATACTAAAAACGCAAGCAAGCCCTTCAGTGATTCTGCTTTCATCATGGGAAAGCCCCAAAATCAGGAGCCCAACTTCTACCTAGAGCTCCAAAAATTCCACTGGACTCTAGTGCATTAAGCTTGATAGTCTGTGTTTGGGTGAAAATGAGTGTTACTATCTATACACTTGTCTTCCTTAGGATCTCTCTAAAAATCTTATTTTTAGGAGGAAGAAATCCATGGAGTAACGAAGTCTATCAGCAGGAATTCTAATCTCATTTTAGAATTCTTGAGAATCTGTCATTGAAAAGGCAGACTCCCCAAAATTCCATCAAGGGGGCTTGCCAAAATCCCAGCAAGTGTCCTGAGAACAGCCAGAGGAACACTAGTTATTAGACAGATTTTAATTTGTGCAAATCCATTAACAAAAATCTCTAATTAAGAAAAAAATCAATAGATGCCTGTGACATTAACCAGGAAAATCTAATAGAGGACCATTAAAATTTTTTTCTATTCAATTAACTTGAACACAACATGATGGACTCAACAGATACTTTAATTAGATGCATATGAAAAGAAATTTTGCAAAATTAAACAGACTCTCTATTTGCAACTGATATGAGGAAAACTGCAGTAAAAGATTTGCTCAGATCCCTAATGGCTGGTAATTTCCTTGAGAGGGACATGAATTCTTAGACAACACCCTTACAAATCAATCCTTCCCCAAGAGGCTGTCCTTTGTCCAGAAATAGAGCACTGTGCTGCCTGTTTCTTTCTCTATTCTTTTTTTCCTGGGTGAGATATTCATGTGGAAAGCACAAAAGGTAAGCTTCAAGGGACAGTTTACCAGAATCACTATTCCACGCTCCTCACAGTAAAAAATAGCTCCACATATATGGCTCTAATTTACAGGGTAAACATGTGTCCAAGATTGTCCTAGACCGTCTCAATTTACGCCTATTGCCTTGGCATAGTTATTAATAGCATTCCTTTTTTCTCTAAACAGTGTCGTGGTTTGGGCAATAAATTATACAGTCCTCCTACTAATCCATCAACCTTCCCCCACTGTCTATTTCACAGTACTAAGGTACCCATTTCAGCTTTTGTCAGAAATACAGGATTTCCCTGCTCAAAGAGGTTGACGTTTGGGAAATTAGGAAGCACCCATTGTCGTCTACGCAAGAGGCTAGCAAACACATTCATCGCCCCCCTCAATTGGTTGTCTTCTTTTCCACCCTGCCTGCCGCCCCACAACTTTACCCTCGATAATTTTACATTTAGGATTAGTGTTGACATCTTATGAGATGAACTTAACGCAATTCCCACCACAGCAGTTCTCAAATCCTAGATGGTTCTATTCGTTTTAACTTCAAGAATAATCTTCCTCATCTAAACTAATTAATTAGTTAACAACATATTACTTCTACAGTAAAACATTGGATTGTGAGTAACTTGCTCTGCAAGTGTTTTGCAAGACGAGCAAACATTTCTAATAATATTTAACTTGATAAATGAGCGATGTCTTGCAATACGAGTAGTATGTGACACTGAATGTCACATAATCACAAGTGAGCCAACGGTTTTTCTCTCTTTCTTGCTGAGGGATTGTGGGTGATGGTGTCCCATGCTCAGATGCTTGGTCTCAGCTACAGTGTGTGGCAGAAGTCATTGATTTTTCAGAACATTGGAAGGTGCCCACAACTGGCACTGGTGTATTTTTTCTTACTTCAAAGCACCCGTGGACAGTCCTTTGCTTTTCCATACAAGAGTAAGCTTAGGAATGCTTTGCTTCATTCTAGATCAGGCTGCCTGTAGATATAGACCCTTTCTTCTGCTGCATTATGACCAGTTACATTAAATACAGACAAAAGCCTATTAATACTGTACTGTAGTCAACAATCTGTTAGTGATAGTGAAAGTCATCTTACACAATAACCCTCCTCTCTGTCTCCCTCATACCAGCCACAAAAGTTTTCAAAAGTAAGTGCAGGCTAATTTGTTTATTTTTCTTTATATTTAGCATTTTCTTTATTATTTTGTATTATATTACAATATTGTAATCATTTTTCTATGAATATTTTGGGATTGTGGAATGAATCATCTGCGTTTCTATTATTTCTTATGAGGAAATTTGCTTTGATATACAAATGCTTTGGATTATAAGCATATTTCGGGGATGAATTAGGCTCCCACACCAAGATTTTATCGTGCTTGGAATGGAAAGCTACACGCAAAATGTCGGATTGTCCTTTTGGTGGCCAGTCTCCAAGCAGACTCCAAATGATGTCCGCTTCCTAACCTTCCCAGTCTCGTGTGAGCTTGTACCAGGATTAGTTTTTGTTACCAGTAAACGATAGTTTGCCTTTCTAATATTAGCTAATAGGGGCACCTGTGTGGTTCAGTCAGTTGAGTGTCTGTCTTCCGCTCAGGTCATGATCTCACGGTTCATGGGTTTGAGCCCCGTGTCTAGCTCTGTGCTGACAGCTAGCTCAGAGCCTGAAACCGGCTTCAGATTCTGTGTCTCCCTCTCTTTCTGCCCCTCTCCTGCTCATACTGTCTCACTCTTAGAAATAAATAAAACACTTTAAAAAATTTAAGATTAGCTAATGAAATGTTGCTATTTCCATTTTGTATGTCCTATTGCTGACCTTGTCTCTCTCTCTTTGAGATTACTTGCTTTGAGGAAGACATGCTGTGAGCTAAGTTGTAAACAGCCATAGCAAAGAGGCCCACATGGCAGGCAGCTGAAGTGTCTCGTCAGCCACAGCAAGGAAGCGAGATCTACCAACAGTCCCATGAGCAAGTCTGGAAGTGGACTCCCCGGGGACAGATGGGCCCCCAGATGACTGCAGTTTTAGTCAACAGCTTAAGTGAAACTTAGTAAGAAACCCCTGAGATCGCTCCTCCTAGATTCCCAACCCTCAGACACTGTGTGAGATAACAAATATCTGTTGTTACAAAGTGCCAAGTTTCAAAATACTTTGGTAGGTAGGGATAGCTAACGATTCAGTGAAAACCCCTGCCTCCTGGGGGAATGGCATCAGCCAGGGTTAATATGGTGCCCAGAGAAATCAGTACCGGACTTGTGAAATAAATGCAGATAACATGGACATAATCCATCCATTTGATAATTCAACAACAAATATTTCTTGATCACCTAAAATGTGCCGAGTGCTGTATTAGACCCTGCACTAGGTACTAAGGGCATGGGAATGTGTCAAGGCTGTAGGGGTAAGTACTTGCTTTCATGAGGTTTAGAGTCTAGTAAAATCTGAGAAAACAACAACAACAGGTAAATTGCTAATCAGTTTCTGAATGCATGACTGTCTGAAAGAACCAAGTATGTGAAAGTGGATATAGGGCCAATAAGTGTCAAACGTATTGTGAACATTAAAACTCTTACTGCTACTATTTGATTTCTACATGGCAAGTATATACCACTCAAAAATCAAATGATTCACTTGGACAACAGATAAGAAAATTGGACCCTGGTTAACAAATTTGGGAATTGTTTTTCCCCAGTTGGGAGAGGAACCACAATAAAACTGTGATGTTTATTGCTAAGAGAAATTACAGTATTATTGTTCTAATAGAATGATGGGTTTTAGTTAAACAGTGAACACACGATGGTAACTTTATCTAGTGCTAATTTACACTAAGAAGAAGAGGAGTGAAGAGCAGGCAGTGAGGGAAACTAGTCCTGGAATTTGCGCATAGCTTCTTAATTTGATCATTTGTTATATGTAACGCTGGATCCCATACTAAATGGTCCCAGACTTCTAACTTTTTAAGTTCCAATATTTACTATTATGTAATAGTCAGTAAACCTATGCTGCTAATGATTTACTTATTGATGCTTTCAGAATCCCAAATTCAGGCAGATTCTCACTTCCTTCCAATTTGGTTCTTCTGTTTGTTCTTTGGGAATCGATGGCCACACTTATTAGGATTATATACAAAAATTTAGGAGATTCTTAGTAAGAACATGAGAAGTTTTCCTGTGAATAAAATGTCTTTGGCCTTTATTATATCTAAAAAAAAAAAAAAGGGAGCCGTGGCTATTTAATCTTAAACTCCAGGATCACCACTGGCTTCTTTAATGGTTTGCAAGAAGCAATTTCCTGCCTCCTATTCTATTAGTGCACATTCAAGGGAGATAATAATACTTGGATAGATGTACCAGGAAGATTTCAAAAATAAATCCCAGTGTCGGAAGAGCCTTATGCCAGAGAGTTATCCTCTCTCTCGAGGTAAGAGAGAGGAAGGATTTGCTTTTGCTCTCCTGTGCTGTGTCATCAGGGTTGTGAGGAAATTCTTGGCTGTGATTGTGTGATCCTCATTCAGAGAGTCACGGTTCTTCCTCTTTTCAGAGGCGGGTTGATTTTCTTGTGCGACAGGGCACTACTTCCACCTGCGGTCCCATGGATGTCCTTGCTCTGCACACTAATGAAGAATCAGTGCTGACAAATCCAAAGTAATCACCATCCTTTTCATCTTCCCCTCTCTCCCCAAAGCTTAAACTAATAATAATAACCATTTTAAAGCTTTCTCATGGGAAAATCAGGCTTGACTGGAAGGGAAATCAATTGTTCTTAGGACAGCTATTATTGTAAGAATTAATCACCGCTATTTGCAATTACTGTACCGTACAATTATCACTAATATTTATGCCGCTTTGACTGCTGCTAGAGACTGTATTGCAATCGCTGCTATTAGCCCAGAACAGAGAGAGGCAGAGCAGAAAAATAAATGAAACCAAAGGCTGGCGGTGACAAGTTGAGGGGATCCGATTCTCCCACTGTCAGGCCAAGATGTATTAAAGCTACTGCCTGCTCAAGTCACAACAGCGACCCACTCAGAGTTGCAAGTTTTCCTTTGAAAAAGAAGAAAGGAACTCAAATAGGTTTGAAAGAATACAAATTAGAATCATTCTCAGCCTTAAAAATCTATTTTCTGAGCCTTCATAACTCAGTTCTTCTGAAGCATATGATTCTTTGTCACAGGAATAAAAAAAAATCTGAAATGAGCATCCCGCGATGCATAAATTGGATGCTTCGTGGAGACCCTCCGTGTCTCTGCTAGTGGGAGACCTTTGGTCCAGCATGGAGGGTGATATTTAAGATTTTAGGCATCAGGTTTCACTAAGCAATAAACAAATGGCAAGTCTTTATTTCCTTCATCTGTTTATCCAACATCAATTTAAAACTTAAAGATATTTGAAAATGGTTATGCTCTTATATTTTAAATAAATTCAGGCTTGAGAAAAAACATTGACCAAATGATATTACAATATCTGTACCCTCTTCACCCAGATTCTCCCAAGTCACAGGGTAATTACCCAAATCAGGAAATTAACATTGAAACAGTAGTATTATCTAATCTACAAGTACTCGCAAATTTCATCAATTTTCCCATGAATGTCCTTTTTTCTTTTTACCCTCCCAATCCAGGCTCGGATCCAGGATCCAAACTGTACAGTCACCTTTATTCTACCTTAATCTGGATCTAGCCTCATTCTTATTTTTTTTTTCTCCCTTAATACTCTGCTGGGATTTTTTGCAAAGTAGTGTCTGATTATTTGTAAAAGGTCTCTCAATTTGGGTTTCCTCAAGACTGTTCTCAAGATTAAATTCAAGTTATGCATTTTGGGGTCAGAAATAGCACAGAAATGAAGTTGCATCCTTCATAGTGCACCCTATCGGAAGGCACGTGATATTGTTGGTGAAGCCTTTTTTTTAAATTAAGCTTTTACTTTGAGATACATGTAGAATCACAGGTTGAAAAAAATAATACAGATAATCTCCATATACCCTTTAGTAGCTCCTTCCCACGTTAACAGCTTCCAAAACTGTAGTTCAACATTGCGGTGAGGATATTGGCATTGATGGACAAGAAATAGAACATTTCCATCAACACAAGGATGCCTCTTTTTGCCCTTTTATAGCCACACACACTTCCCTCCTCCCTCATCCTCTTAATCTATGGCAGCCACTACCATGTTCTCTATTTTTATAACTGTGACATTTCAAGAATGTTTTGTAAATGGTATCATATATTATATAACCTTTGGGGACTGGCTTTCTTCCATTCAGTGTAGTTCTCTAGAGACTCACCCAGGTTCTTGCACATGTCAATAGTTTGTTTCTTTTTATTGCTCACTAGTACTTCCTAGGGTGGATGTATCGCAGTGTAACTATTCAATGGTTGAAGGACATCCCGGGTACTTCAGTTTGGGGCTATTAAGAATAAAGCTGCTATAAACATTTCTGTACAGGTTTTCATGTGACCATAAGTTTTCTGGGATGAATGCTCACAAGTGCAGTTGCTGGGTGATGTGGTAGTTGGATGTTTAGTTGTTTTTCAAGAAACTGCCAAACTGTTTCCCAAAGTGGCTGTACCACTTTATATTCTGAGCTGCCTTGTGTGAGTGATCCAATTTTCTGCATATTTACTAGCATTTGGTATTGTCACCTTTTTTATTTTAGCCATTCTGATAGGTGTGTGGGGTAACTGACTGTGGTTTTAATTTGCCTTTTGCTCATGACTAATAAGGTCTAGTATCTTTTCTTAGGGCTATTTGCTGTGAGTGAGTGTATCCTCTTTGATGAAATGTCTGTTCATGTCTTTTGCCCATGTTCCAATAAGATTGTTTGCTTTGCTGTTATGTTTTGAAAGGTCTACATATTCTAGACACTAGTCTGTTGCTGGTTATGCGACATGCAAATAAGTTATCCCAGAGCCTGATGTGTATTTGTATCTTCTTAACAGGGTCTTTTACAGACAAAAAGGTTTTAATTTTGATGAAACCCCATTTATCCATTTTTTTTTCCTTTTCAGATCATGCTTTTTGTGTCAAGTCTAAGACTTTTCTGCTCAGCAGATTTTGAAGATTTCTCATATTTTCCCCCCAAAAGTTTTAGAGGTTTATGTTTTTCACTCAAGTCCATAATCTATTTTGGGTTAATTTTTGTCTCAGGTGTAAGACTTAGATGAGGATCATTCTTATTTCGGAGGGTGGGGGTGTAGGAATGCCCACTTGCTTCCATACCAGTTTGAAGAAGCTGTTTTAATTTTGTTGAATTGCCTTTGCATCTTTGTTTAAAATTAAGCTAGGCAGTTTTGTTCAGGGCGATTTCTGAGTTTTCCGTTTCATTCCATTATTGTATGTATTGTATGTCTCTCTCTCTCTTTTTACGCTTATCTATTTTTTGAGAGAGAGACAGAAAGAGAACACCCACATTGTGAGTGGGGGAGGGGCAGACAGGGTCAGAGGATCCAAAGCAGGTTCCGTGCTCACAGCGGAGGACCAGATGTGATACTGGAAGTCCAGATATTGTGACCAACTTTCAAAGTCAGAGAATATTCCACTTCCAGAGATTCAAAGGGGTTCGCGGAGGTTATTCTGTGTACACTTCACATTCAAGGAAGTGTACATTTCAGTGAAACTCAACATAGTTGGTAATGTTGGTAATCAGTTTCATGTAAAAATATGTAAATAAATAGTTTGCCTTCTAAAGATGGCCTTTAAAGAATTGTTTGCCTCGCACCTTGTAGACACAGTGCCAGTATCTGTCGCCCTGACCACGTGTATTTCGTGACATTCTCTCCTAGTCTAGAACACATCTCAAATAGCTAGACTCAATTGCGGTAGCAAGCCTTCCTCAGACAGCATTCTTTGGGGAGATGCTCATGCCCTTACTTTCAGGGATCTTTCTACATTGGGTCAGTGCCCATTTCACATTTTGGATCACATAGTCAGGCCCTGGACTTTCTAGAGGAAAATTTATAGAAGTGCTTCATTATAGATGATCCCTGCTTTCTATTACTTTCAGATTGTTCTTTTCTGCAGAGGGTTAATTTTAAGGGAAATGAAACAAGTCCAAATGTTTCTATTTATTAATGAGCTTTGCAGCTCAATGCAAACCTTGTTATTATTGATTGCCCCTCAAAGATATTAATTTATCATAGCCTTAATTCTGTATGGAGACTTCTCAATTCTAATATTTCTGCTTCTTTACATACTTGAGAATTCTGACATTAGATTAAACGGGTGTTTCCTGTCACTCCTTCATTCCTCCTAACCTTGTTTCCCCCACCTTCTGCTTGGCTAACCAGAGGCAATGTTTTGCCATCTTTCCTATTGACCTCATGAAACTTTTTCTTTTATTAATACCTCTTGGCATCCAACAACTTCAAGGTGACAGAAGAACAGGGAAGGCATTAATAATTTAGAATTGAATAACTAACCAGAACAGAACAGAACAGGCCACTTTCCTTCACCTACTTACCCTCTCTTGGCAGCATGGGGGAATTGTCTGTGCCAAGCAAAATGGGGCAAGGGCACTGCCTGAGAAGGCAGAGATGGATCAACAAATCAGAGTGAGAAGGTCAGTGGGTTTTCTGATCTCTGCTTTCTATGTTCCACACCCCTACCCCCGCCCCAAAATGAAAGAATTCTTCATAAAGCTATACATGAATAATAAGGGGTCATAAAGATTATCTAGCTCTGCCCTTTCTTATTCAGATGACAAAACTGAGGCTCAGAGAGAGAAAATAAAAGGTCAGGGCCTTTTCTAGCACAAAACAGAGTTATTTTGGAGAGGCAACTTAAAGGAAGCATCAGATGTCCTGAAACTAAGGTTTTCACATGAGTCGATCCTGGTAGAATTTTCAAGTTTGACAATCATACCAGAGAAAAGAAAATGTGTGAAGCCATTTATAAACATTTCTGCAAGATTCTCATTAACACTGTGATGGTTTTCTTCTGAACTCCTAGGCATGTATGACACATTTAACCTGCCTCTGGATTTGCAGGCTCCCTCAATCCCACATTGTATTTCAACTTGTCCCCTCTTTCACTTGATTAATGACATACGTCCATACCAATCTGCTGTGCGTTTTCATATATGAACTTCAACAATTAACTTACAATTTATTCTTAGAATAATCAACCCAACTAGACTGAAGTACATTGATAATAGAGACTATAAGTTTTAAACCCTTGTAGCCCCACAGTGCCTCATATATTGTTCATGGCATAATAAATGCTCAATAAGTACATGTTAATCCATTGAGGAGTGGTCATTTTCATGAGTGTTTATGACTAGTTCACTTCTCACCCTGAATTAGGAATTTTCAGTTCTGGAAACAAATGAACCCCCTTGAGCCCAAGGATCCTCCTGAGAAACCTTGCATCCCCTCCAGTATTAATTAATTTCAGGATTAAAAAAAAAATTTCTTCCAGGTTTACATTTTGGTCTTTCAATCTCAAGGCACTTACAAGCTTGTGTGTACAGATGTAACTGCTATTTTAATCAATTCCTGAACATGTTCATATTCTATTAGAGAAGGAAGCCAATGCAAGAGAAAGTTGTGGAACAGGTTCATTCCAAGTGATGATCAGTATTCTGATACTGTAGAAAATCCTATAATGCATTACTACACTTCCAATAAGGCTTAATGAATACATTATGGTTAAAAATAATTCAATCTGCCCCGATGATTGATTTGAACCACTGGATAGACACTGGCAGCTGAGTCTCTTTTTTTCTGTCTCCCAAATATTTTCCATGCAATGAAGATTAATCCCTTCTATTGTGTTAAGGAAATAATAGAGTCATGAAACATAACAGAACAAGAGGAAGTTGACAAAGTGTATGTTTGATTAATTGCCTTAATAGATTATAGGTGCTGACTGAAGTGTTTCTTATTTCTTTCTCAATACTCAATTTTCAATCTTTAAAGAGGTAATGCAAAACATATGTATTTACCAACCCCCAACTCTATAAACGAACACTGCAACACAAAATACATGTGCCAAAAGTACTCGAAGCATGAACAAGTCTACTCTCTATGTAAAGTTTTCAGGTTATGAAAGGCTGATTGGGTTGGCCTTCCCAGCCAGGACAGGAGAGTAGTTGATCAGAAGGCCTTTGGACTCTCTCTTCTCAAGTGATGTCTGGCTTTTCTCTTGCAAAATAGAAAGGTTCAAATCTCTCAGAGCAAGCACAGGAATCATCATCAGTGGTACCTGGCCCTGAATTTTCTTAGCCCTGGTCTCAACCCAGATATGCTTTGTCATGGGATCCTGTGAGGCTTTCATGGGTAAGAAGATGGGACGCACTCAAGACTCGGTCGCTAGCTGCATTCAGTCAGTGGGGGTGATATCATTTAGAGTTACGGCTTTCAGAACCTTTGCTCTTCTGTTCATGTTGCAATCCTGAATGATGTGACTTTTCCTATCTGTCTGAATTTATTCATTCTTATGTTCATTTATATTTCTCATTTGTCTACCATGTGATAGGCCTTGTTATACAGCAATTAACATGAGATGCATGATGATTGTCTCAGAGAATTTATAGATTATTTAGGGACACAGACATTAACTATGTCATTTCAATAAGCTGTAATGAGTATTATGATAGTGGGTCCATAGGACACCTATGGGAACATACAACAGTGATGAGCAGACCTAACTTTCTCTAGAAGGATAAGGAATACAGATCATTTATAGATGGAGAAGTTTAAGCTAAAGTATAAAAATTTAGAAGGAGCTAGAAAGGCAAAGTGGTGTCATTTGATGGTGGGTGGACGGTGTGGGAGCTGTCCTCTACTTTCCTCCTTATTCAAAAAACCTAATGTTGAAAGTCCCCATTTTAGTAATTCTGGAGTAGCTCCTATGAAACAAACCCTCCTACAGAGAGCAGTTGTAAGCTCCGGATAAAATATAAAAAGCAGCTATTTAAAGTCACGGAAGAGAAGTCAAGAAGATTGACTGCTGAAAGAAGGAAATCTTGCTGGGTAAGGTCCATGATGTTACAGACCCTTTCCCCCGAGGGCACACGGTGCTGGACAGTTAGATATCAAAGAGAACACATTGGTCTTTTTGGCTAGAGGTGGCTGAAAATCAAAGGGGAACAAAATCTCTCAGGTAGTCCCATGAGCCACAGCGAGGTTGCCCAATTCTGTTTATCAGATCTCTTCGAAAAACTAGGGTGACCCTTGAACTGCACATGTTCAGGGAAGATTACAAGATGCCCAGAAGAAAGCAATGGATTTTCAGCTGAAAAATCTGAGCAAGAGATTTCAGCTGCTGAACGATACAGGAGATACGAAGTTTGGAATTCGAGTCCTATCAATTTAAGAAATCTCAAAGAGAACTGCTCTGGTTGTAAATTTAAGCTTTTAGAGCCCCTGTTACTCTGAAGTTTAAGTCCTGAGTCTGGTTTTAGCTTTCTCTCCCCCGGCTTTGGAGAAGAGAAGATATGTGTTTGTCTGTTACCAATGAGGCACCCTAGCTTTCACCCTTAGTTTTCAATTGGCTATTAATTTTCCCCAGCTTTTTATTACCTTTTTCCAGAGCTCAATTTAGCCAATTAGTTCTATAGTCATTTTTTCAAATTCTTGATAAATTAGACCAGTTTTTACAGGGACTCTCTATGATCCACTGACCATCACCAAGGGGATCCTCCTTGCTACCCGGTGCTAAGTGACCCTGCTCAAAAATGTCATCCTGTCAGCTGCTGTCCCTGACCACCCAGTAACAACTACCACCATTGAGAAGTGTATTATTCTCAGACAGAGTTTAGCATTCAGGATGTTTGGGGATGCCCCTGTGATCACACTTATAAAAGAAAGGGAACAGAAGCTGGATTTGATAGAAGTTGAATATAATGCTTTAGCCAATCAGAAACTCTGAGACTCAAAAGGCTCCTCAGAATTGTTCCCCATTAGGACAAGATGATCAGGTCTTTAAACACTATAATATTTTGAAGAACTGAAACAAGACTAGTATGGGTGACTTATGTAGTGTGCAGGTAGACAGAAAATAAATAAAGCTGAGGAAGTAAGCAGGGGTGAAAAACATGGATGCCTCTCAAACTTCACTGTGCAGTTAATTTTATCCCAAGGGTGAGGGAAAGCATAGTGAGATTTTGAGCCTGAAAGTGATATAATAAGACTGTGCTTTTGAAAGACCTCTCCAGCTCTACTAAGGAGTTGAGGTTGGAGAGGCCAAAGCAAGACATAGGGAAACCTTTTAGGGTGTAATTGCTCTACTCCTGGTGAAAGGGAGCTCGGAGCATAGTGGATGGAAAAGAAGTGGGCAGAATAAGAGCATTGAAAGCTCAGAACCAATTATACTTGGTGACCAATTTGTTAAGGGAAACCCTGAAATTGGGGATGATTTCTCTGATCTTGGCTTGGGCACACCTTCAGTTGTAGCCCAGCAGGGATGTGCAGGCACTGGGCTCCAGAGCCAGACACTGTGTTCCCTTCCTGATAGGTACTTCTTCACTGGGTGCCTTTTAATCAATCTTTACCAATCTGTAGTTCAGTTTTCTCATCTGTAAAATGTGGTTAAGTGTCAACCTTAGAAGCTTGTGTGCAGAGTAAATGAATTCACAGAGGTAAAATACTTGTCCATAGTACTTCCCAATAGATACTAGGCATTATTACTGGAGACTCCACTTTGGTTTTCCTATTCTTGCTTATTTGCTTTTTAAACCATGTCAATTTTGATGCTTTCAGATCCCAATGTGATAACCCATTCTGTCACTTGTTTCTTTCATGATGTCTTGCTTTGGCATTCCTGATGCCCTGGACAGCCCCATTAAATCCCTCATACCATGCCAGTAGAAGAGAAAATGTTATTGTAGGAAAAGAACTTTCTGATGGAAGTTATTTTGGTTTAAACTTGTGTTTATTGGGGCATTTGGGTAGCTCAGTTGGTTAAGCATCTGACTTTGGTTCAGGTCATGATCTTACAGGTCATGGGTTCAAGCTCTGTGCCCAGGTCTGTGCTGATACTGAGGGGCCTGGAACCTACTTCGGATTCTGTATCTCCCTCTCTCTCTGCCCCTCTTCCGCTTGCTCTCTCTCTCTCAAAATAGTAAGTAAATATTTAAAAATAACGTTAAACTTGTGTATACTGAAATTACTGGGTCCTCATATGGAATAGGCCAATAGTCAAGGCTGAGGGTCTGGCATCTAGAACCAACAGCGTAGGCATCATCACATTCCTATTTACCTCAGGCACCAGCGGAATTCCAGCCTCATCATATGATCTCACATTTGCACACTGTCATTCTCCTCTGTACTACCCCTAATTTTTTGTCCTTCCTTGCCTTCCCAAGCTCTTCCACTGCACCTCTGGAATTCAGAGTTTGTCTTCAAGCCCCACAACCCAAATACATTTCTTTAAATGTCCCTTTCACTTTTTTACTCTAACTGAAACTGACTTGCTCCACAACACTATTTAACCTGCAGTATTTCAGGTGTAGATTGCTTTTTCTCCCCCCATGAGCAGCATAACTCGAAGCCTAGGACTCGAGTAGGAGTTCCCCCATGCTTTCCATAGATGCTTCCTAACTACATTTCCTACTCTCTCCTTCAAAGCCCATTATTGTATGCGCCATCAGAATTTGCCATTACTGTTCTTTTCACTTTGATTGCTCGATCTCTTAGTGACTCTCCTTCCTTAATTTATAATTTCAGCATATTTTTCACTGTCTCCTCATCAATGATACTTTCAGTATTAATTCTCAGAGACTTTAATATATATGTAGATGGTCTCCTGGTTCTCGACTCCACTAGTGTTAAATTCTATCCTCCCCTTATATGTAAAATACCCACTCCTGTAACAGTGACTACACTCCACTAAAATCTGTTTGAAAGATAATTATGGGAGTGCCTTGGTGGTGCCCAACCAGTTGAGTGTCTAACTCTTGATTTCAGTTCAGGACATGATCTCATGGTTTGTGAGTTCGAGCCCTGCATTGGGCTCAGCACTGACAGTGCAAAGCTCACCTGGGATTCTCTCTCTCTCTCCCTCTCTTTCTGTCCCACCTCCACTTGTGCTCTCTATCTCTCTCTCAAACTAAATAAATAAACCTTAAGGAAAAGTTTAAAAAATAAATAAATGAACATTAATCCTGTCCTATCCTTCAATTAATTTCCACCAGTCCTCCCCTACCGAGGATTTTAGGGTCTTGAAGAGGTTTTCTGTCTATTGACCTTTCCCCATTTTAACTTGCCAATACTGTATTTTCCTTCCTTTCTTCCTAACCCAGTCTAGAATTCACAGTTAGTAAAGCCCCTAACTCTCCAATCCTCCCTCCTGACACATTCTATTTCTTTCCACTCTACTTACTTCACAGCACTTCAACCTCATTTAAATCCAAACATGTGCTTCCTTCATATTTGCATATGGTCCACTGAATGTTGCCCAAGGGAAAAACAAAATGACAGACCGCGATGACAGGATTTACTTCAAGTTTCTGACTACAGTTCTGAAACATCGCTAACATTGCCTCGCTTTCCTGGTTAGACTAATTGTCCACACTCTCAGATGACTATTTCATACTATTCTCCCAAATCTCCCCCTCCCTCTCCATGTCTCCCATTCTCTCAGCTAATTATCTATCACCATGTAGTTGATAGAGAAATTAAAGTAAGTGAGAGTTATCTCATCTTTTCACCATTTCCACCAGAAGCTATTTCAATGAAAGAAGTGCACGTACTAATATTTTAGACAACCAACTTCACTTGAGCTCTGGTTTCTATCCTTATAATGTCCTATAAAGGACTTCATTTCTGGATTTCCCCCTCTTTATTGAACTCTACTAAATTCCCAAGTCTACCCTGACAGCATCTTTATACAGTGCATTAACAACCTAGCTGTTCAGGCCAAAAGTCTGGATTCTTTTTCTTTTATCACCCTTCACATCTAATTCATCAGCGAGTCCCAAGCCTCATAGGATAGAATTCAAAATAGTCTGAATATGACTTTATTGCACCATTTCAGTGACATGGTCTCAATGACCCTACTGTCTGCTATCCAGTCTTCTTGTCTACTTTTTGCCTCACACAGTACATTTGACACAATATACTCAGAAAATCTTAATAACTTACTTTAAGTAAACTTAAGAATAACTTTGATTGCGGGCTCTGTGCTGACCACTCAGAGCCTGGAGCCTGCTTCAGATTTTATGTCTCCCTCTCTCTCTGCCCCTCCCCACTCATGCTCTGTCTCTGTCTCTCAAAAATGAATAAACATTAAAAAAGTTTTAAAAAAGAATGACTTTGATCATATCTCTTCACTACTACTAACCCTCTAATAGCTTCCAATTATAAAAAACCAACCAACAAATAAACCAATCTTTAAAAAAATTTAATGTTTATTTTAATGTTTATTTATTTTTAAGTGAGAGACAGAGGGTGAGCAGGGGAGGGGCCAAGAGAGAGGGAGGCACAGAATCCGAAGCAGACTCCATGCTCTGAGCTGTCAGCACAGGGCCTTATGTGGGGCTTGAACCCACAAACTGCGAGATTATGACCTGAGCTGAAGTCAGATGCCTAACCAGCTGAGCCACCCAGGCACCGCTAAACGGATCTTTTTAGTATGGTCCATGAATCTATCCTTGTCCAGGTCTCCAATCCCATCTGTCTCCACTACCCCTTCACTACTTAGTTAACTGCACTGACCTTTTTGTTCCTTTAGTATGCCATTTCAAGGTCTTTGTGTTTGTTTTTTTCCTTTGTTCGTTATTCAGATTTCAAATCTAATGTCACCTGGTCAGAGGCCTCTCCCAGCCAATGTGGATAAAACCACCCACCCACATCTATGCTCTACCTCATTATTATTATTATTCCATTCTATGTTCTACATATGATTTCTTGGTTCTCAACATTCTTTCATTTGTACTGCCTCCCACCCCATCACAAGCATAGCCGATACCTGCATAAATTTCTTAAGGCAGATTCTCTTTCTCTCTCTCTCTTCTTCACTGCTGAGTCACTATAGCACCAAAATAATATTTGAATTTGACACACAATGCTTGTGATCAATAAACATTTGTTGAGTGACTAAATGGTGACTGACATTGAAGCCCTACTATTAAAAACCTATACTATTCAGACCTTGGGTTCATACTTGAAAAATTAGGAAGAGGGATTAACCTAAATTTGTTGTTTTGACAGAGGAACAAATCTGCTCTCCATATTTAAGGAGAGTCAGAGAGAGTGAACAAGCTTCACAGAGGAAATAAAAGATAGATGGAAGTCACAGAGATATAGAACAGATACATTTGAGATGTTCCTTTAAATCTCCTTCTACACAGCTTTTTCACTTAATACTATGAGAACTTTCTCATGTAATTAAAGATCTTTGTAAACATAATATTCAATTGTTGAATAATATTCCATTTTCTATGGAAGGACCATTATTACTTTAACCATCCTATTGTTTATCAACATTTACTTTTTCAAAAAAGGATTTTTTCTTTTATAAATAAACATGATTATGCATTAGTCTCTCTGAACATTTCTGATTATTTCTTTAGTATGAACTCTTGGAAGGGGAAAAGTACTTAAAAGGGATAAATATTTTTAATGTTACCAACATTTATTACTAAATAGCTTCCTAAGATGTTTGTGTAATTTATATTCAAATAGTCTATAAAAGCAACCATTTCACAGCACCCTCCAACATTAATAATATTTATTTTATTCTTTGTTCTTTTATAGGCAAAAAGGTTAATCTCAATATTTTCATTTGCCTTTCTGTGATTACTAGAAAGTCATAAATATTTTAGATATTTGCATTACTTCTTTTGCATTCTGTACATTCGTGTATAACATTTTCTCTTTTTTGGTCTCATCAATTTGCATGAAGTTTTTATGCAATAAGTTTTATATAATGGTGATAAATACATAACCATTTGTCTATTATGCTTGCTTCAAATATTTATTGTATCTACAGGTTTTTAAATGTTTTACCTATGGGACACCTGGGTGGCTCAGTCGGTTAAGTGTCCGACTTTGACTCAAGTCATGATCTCATGGTTTGTGGGTTCAAGCCCTGCATTGGGCTCTGTGGTGAGAGCTAGCTCAGAGCCTGGAGCCTGCTTTAGATTCTGTATCTCCCTCTCTTTCTGACCCTCCCTTGCTCACAATGTCTCTCTCTCTCTCTCTGTCTCAGAAATAAGTAAAAACATTAAAAAAGTTTTTAAAAAAATGTTTTACCTAATGTCAGCAACATTATAGGCTCTGAAGGCAACAGGTAAATATAAGGTAACATAGAAAAGTATCTTTTTTTCATAGAGTAGAATGTACTAAAAATTGGCCCAGCACCTCGGTAGTTCAGTCAGTTGAGCATCTGGCTCTTGGTTTTGGCTCAGGTTATGATCTCACAGTTTATGAGATTGAGCCCTGAGTTGGGCTCTGAGCTGGTGGCGCAGAGCCTGCTTGGGGTTCTCTCTTTCCCTCTCTCTCTCTCTCTGCCTCTTCCCCACTCACACACATACACTCTCTCTCTCTCAAAATAAATAAATAAACTTAAAAAACCTGGCTCAGGTAGGAAAACTAAAGCAGAGTGAATTAAAGATTTGCCTGAATGGAGTTCAAGTGGGGCATAAAGAATTCAGGATTTTACAGGATCAAGAGGAAGTAACATTCAGTAAAGCAAGCTGCCTGGACTGAGTGTGCTACCTTTCCTTAAAAAAAAAAACAAAAACAAAAAAAACAAGGTCAGTCATGGCTGAGAGACCAGGCAGAGAGTGGAAAGCAGCAATTCATCTTTTATGAATTAAGGATTAGATCATCTTTGATATTTTAGACACTTTCTTTTCAACCTGGAGCCTTTAACCTCACACATCTCTCCTCTGAAGCCATAAATATTAAGGATATCCAAAAAGATTTTTTTTCTAATATATGGAGAGAAGTCGGGGGAAGAGGGCAGACGCAGAAGGAAACGGAATTGAATTCCAAGACTCCTGTGAAGCTGGGGCATTAAGAAAATATCCCCTTGAAGAGCATTTTGGTTGTAGGGAGAAAAGAGAGACAGATGTAAAGACAGAGTTAGCACTGAAACTCTGGGAGCGAGAGTCAGTTCAACACAGACTTGATGAGGCCTCACCTTTCCCGGTGGGTTGACTAAATATGTTACCGGGAAAGAAAAGTCTTTAGAACCCAAACACCTGGGATGAGAGAATCTATATTATCCTTACAAAAGCAAGCTTAATTTTTTTGGGCACATGTGCAGCTTGTGATCTAGGCCAGCTGTGCACCCCGAGAATTGGCACAGGCACAGGGACTTGGGTCTAGTGGGAACACCACGTTTCTTAACTTGAGTTAAACGCCGTGAAACGGCACCAGCTGAGAATGCCATTAACACCATTGCCATGCCACTAAACTGTTTTCCCTTAATTTGATCCGAAATTTATTTTATTCAACCTATTAGACCGTTTCCTGAAATATATTGCCACAGCAGGGTCTTTCTTTTCCCAAGCTCACTCACACCCCCAGAGCCAATTGTCATTCAGCACGGGAAGAAAAATACAGGCTTCCTTATCTGCAGTTTTTTATTTATTCAGATTTCCCTGAGGCTCTTCAGTGTTAACCAGAAGAAGCTGCCTTGCCCTTAGTAATTCTGTTCTTCTAATATCATGGAAATTGGCTTTACGATGCAGCGCATGAAAAGGCAAAAAGGAAACCTGGCTTAGGTTATCCCAAAGTTAAAGCAGCTCATGAAAAGTGAAGGTTTTTCTTTACGTGAACATTTTTCTCTTCTCAAAGTCTATTTTTGAAAAGATCTGAAATCTTAGCGTTATCGCCGTCCTGCTCCCCACATCATTCCTCCTCCTGCTAGGATGTTGAGATCTCAGCCATCTCAGTGCCCACACCACACATCCCCGCATCAGATCAGGGCTTTGCGATGGCTGCTGGGGGCATCTGAGAGCCATTCACCCACTCGTTTATTATCTTATGCAACAAACGAATTAGAATCTAAACCAGAAGCTTGGGGAATACAAAGGCTCATTCATTCATTCACTCATTCATGCTGTTCTAGGGAATGAACTCCACATAATTTTTCTTGTTGTTTTTATTTTTTCGAATTTTACATATTTTATAGGAATTTATCAACTTCATCAGGATTTCAATTCATTACTTATGATAATTCATAACATATTTAAAAATCTGTAGAGTTATGTCCTCTTCTATTTTTTTATTTTTTAATGTTTTTTTAATCTGCTTTTTTGTATACATTTTATTTATTTATTTATTTATTTTATTTTTACAAGNTGATGATGTTTAAGTAGGTTCCTTCTATCCCGACTTTCTCTAGAGTCTTTAATAAAAAAAGCGAGGTGCAGCGCTTGGTTCAAGAAGGGACTGGAGTTATGTCTTCTTTTAAAATGTTTATTCTGTAGCTACTTTGACTTTGTCATTCTCCACTGTGTTTGTGTTTATTGCATTATCTCTCTCTCTCTCTCTCTCTCTCTCTCTCTCTGGACGTTTGTGTGTGTGTGTGTGTGTGTGTGTGTGTGGTGGGGGTAGTGGGGGTGGTCACTCCTCAGTGTTCAAAATCTCTGCTTTTTCTGCCTCTTTAATCTCCTAATTTCTAAAAGAGGTGTTAAAATTCCCAGTAACTGCTATGTCTTTCTCTCCACATTCCTGCCAGTCGATGCTTGATACACATAGAGACTATATTGTTAGATGCATATGTGTATATATAGGTGTTTATTATACTTTGAGCTATTAAATAACATTTTTGAACATTATGCTGTTTTTGCCTTAAATACTAATTAATCAGACCCTGTGACTATAAGCCCAGCATTCTTTTGGTTCGATTTTGTTTGTGATACCGTTTCGTATTCTCTCATTTTTAACCATTCTCTCCTTGAGTATGTGTCTGCTCAGCAGATTTTGTACTGTGTTGTGTTTAATTAAACCTCAGAGTCTGTTTTTTAATTGTAACCCGTTTACAATTATCCTATTTTTATGGCAGACTTTTGTTCTATCATATTGTTTCTTATTTTCCATTAACTGTTCCTTTTTTTCCATTCATCTATTTTTTCTTGTCAAATAATCAACAAATTCAGACTTAGGTAAGGAGAATATTTGAGAAGATTATTGCAATAAGGGGAGGACAATTGCAGGTGGGAAAATTCTCAGATCATAAGATCTAGAGGCATCTTAGAGATTGGGTAGAAAGGAATTACTTTTGTAGGGAGGAGTAAACAAGGCTACAAAAAATCAGGTGTGAGGGAGTGGGCTGAACAGTTGAGGAAATGCCTTTTCTTCAGGTCAGCAGAATCTTGGAAGGGGTGAGTAAGGAGAAGCCACAGGGCAATGCTGGATCAGGCTGAGGATGAGTCAAAATTCAGGATCTTAGAGAAAGAGAGGTGGGACTCAAATTTGGTCAAGTTACCAAGTATTTTACCCATATTGATCAATGGTTACAAACAGTTCAGTTAATCATCCCGGGGGGGGGGAGGGCAGGGACGAATTTGGAGAGTCTGTTTTTGGCTTTGTCATTGGTTAAAAAGAGGAGAATCTATTGTTTTATCTAAGTCATGTCAGAAAAGGTAGTTCTTTGCAATAAGCTTTTACTGAAACAGAACAAAAGAGTGGGAGGATTTCTAAACCATCCCTATCTTCCTGGAGCATAAGTCTCAGGTACCTGCTTTCAATTGAATATATCATTTTCTTTTGGAGGTTGTGCTTCATGGTGTCAGACTTTTCCTTAAAATATATTCTTTTGTTAATTTTCCCTAACTGAGCAAAACTTCATATTTGTATTTTGCCTCTTACAAGGTATTTTATCATATTCTCGTGTTTGTTCTCAAAAGGTGTCTTTATAAACTCCAGCATAAATAATTTTGTATGTCTCTCCCTATCATTAGTATTACAGAATCTGAGGCCACATGGCTAATTTCTTCTGTTCTTTTAGTGTCACCGTTCATCAAATGTAGTTCTAAATCAAAATGTAGTCCACAATTATCCCTGTGGCTATCTCTTCTATCCTAAAAGGTATAATCTTTGGCAAAGAAAATAGAAATAAAATTAAATCATGTACTTCATAATTCTCCTTCAGGACAATATTTCTTTAAGTCTTTCTTATAATAAGTGTTCAATAAATCTTTGTTTAATGAATAAACACAAAGAAGGTGTCAACAGGATGTTCAGATAGTTATATTTATCAAGTATAATTACAATCTGATGGAGTTTTATGATATATATTTTAAAATTTTGTATTTCTTCTATCTTGGTTTTATGTAAATATAAATTTACATAAACATACCGGTGTAAAAATATTCATACAGTTTTATACACACATATGCACATACCTATACACATTATTTTCATCTACTTAATGTTTCCTAATTTAGTGTTTCTCAAAGTTCATGGAATCCAGTATATTACACTCACATAAACACATGTACATTTTTACACATAAGATATTTTTCCTTGGGTTATGTCTGAATCTTTTTTATTCAGTTACTCAATCATTCTTTCAACTAATATTTGTTTATTTCTTTCTATGTGCAAGGTGCAAGGATGGGAATATGGTTATAACTATATATTAGATGGTCAGAAAAGCTCTACTGAGGAGACATATGAGTCAAGGCATATATGGAGATGAAGGATTGAACTATCCATATATCTGGGGGGTAACAGTGTTTCTTACAGAGGGGACAAGAGAGGGAAACCCTCCCAAAAGTTTACCTGTCAGGCCAGCATATTGGTCAATGATTTGGGGGAGAAATATCATTATAACAATGCACATTTGCATGCATTGAATATAGTAATTCCTTTCTGATATCTACAACCAAGAGGTCATGGACCATTAGACATGTTGAGAATGCCAATAAAAATACTTTCCATACAGCATAAAACCAGAAACAACTCAGTAGTCCATGAAAGATAGATAAATTCTGCTGTATTTACACAATGGAATGTTATAAAGCAGTGAAAATGATTTAACTGTCTATATGGATAAATTTAGAAGCACAACTGAATTTTAAAAAGTTTCTTAAAGACTAGATAGTATGACATTGTTTTCTTTTTCTTTTTTAATGTTTATTTGTTTTTGAGAGAGAGAGAGAAAGAGAGAGAGACAGCACAAGTTGGAGGAGGGACAGTGAAGGAGAGAGAGGATCCCAAGCAGGCTCTGTGCTGGGAGCAGAGAGCCCAACATGGGGCTCAAACTCACAAACTATGAGATCATGACTTGAGCCAAAGTCCAGTGCTTAACCTAATGAGCCATCCAGGTGTCCTGACACTTGTTTTCATATATTCAAAAACAGGCAGCACACTCTATTAGGTTAAAAAGGCCAGGGAATTGAATGGACAGGAAATAATAAATACAAAATTTAACATTTGATCACCTTTGTTAGAGAAGGCAGGAAGCTGGGCAAAGGGTAGAGCACACAGTCAATGTTATGTTTGCTATGTACAATGTTTTAATTCATAACTAATTTTCTGTGTTTTGGCATGATCACATTTTAAAAGACAATAAAGAAGTAAATTGAAGTGAAGATACAGATGCTTTCATATATTGTTTTTAGGTCTGTGATAGTTGAAGTCCATTTGGAAGGTAACTGCTGTATACCTGTCAAAATTTAAAGTGCTCATACCTTTTGACCCAAGAAATACATATGTGGGAATTCATGAGAATATGTCTGTATATTCATATATCAGTACGTGAATACAAAGATGAGGGCACAATGATATTTATTGCAGCATTATTTGTAATAGCAAGACAATGGAAATAACCTAATTATCCATCAAAAAAGAAAAGGTTAACTAAATTATAATACGATTTCCTATGAGATGCTTTGCAATTGTTAAAAATATATTTCATATATATGCATAGAATTGCATAGAAAAGGAACGAGAAGATGAAAAACATAAGCCATGCATCTTATTTACCTCTGTGGTGGGAATTGGAAGGGAAGAAGGAAATTTTTAATTTGTCCTATATACTTGGTATAAGAAAAAACTTTGTTCTTATATTGGTAGGGTGATTCTTAGAACATTATTTTCCCTTGCCAAGAATATATCCATTAGTATATTAATTATGGTTTGAAAAAACACTTTTCAAATTGATTTCTATCCAAAATTATTCAGTTCCCCTTAATATCATCTCTTCCTCAAAGTCTTAAAATTTAAATTGAGAAAGACATTAACATCACACAGTTTATCAAGATCAATGATTCTTCTGGAAGGATCTTTAAAGTCAAAGGTGTATTCTCTCTATCTTTATTTGGTTAAGATGACTCTGATGGGCTTACACAGCACTGCCCGACCTTTCAGCATCTCTCTCTCTCTCTCTAAAGGTTTATTTATTTATTTATTTATTTATTTATTTATTTATTTAGAGAAGGGGGCAGAGAGAGCAGGAGAGGAAGAGAATCCCAAGCAGTTTCCTCACTGTCAGAGTGGAGCCTGCTACAGAGCTCAGGCTCCTGAAAACAGGAGATCATGACCTTAGTCGAAGTCAAGAGCTGGATGCTTAACCAACTGAGCCACCCAGGTGCCCCTCAGCATCTTACTTCCTCACGCGTTTCCTGGTGTCCACACTGAATCTAGAATCATCTGTCTATAGAGCAATTCAAAGAGCATCCCTTCCCTACTTATAAACCCATGTATATCATATAGACACTTTCAAATTTATCTCTAAACTTCATTTGCCTACCTCAATAACCATTACCACCTTCTCCAATCTTTATTTGCTGTACCAAACCTCAGACATGCCCTTCTTCTTGTTCTTTATACATCCTTTGGCTGTTCTCCCTTTTATTTCCATCATGATATGATTAAAACCACTTAGGCTTTTGGATAAACTGTAACTGAGTTGAAACTCCAGCTTTGCCAATTATTGGCCATAAAATCTCTCAAAAACAACTCAACATAACTGATCTTTAATTTCTTCATTTGTGAAATGAAAATAAAAAATGCTTAACTGGATGTCTGAGAAGATCAAATCAATTAATGGATGTAAATCATTTGTAATTATGGCTATCCTAATGAGTATTCAATCAATAGTTGTTTAATCAATTCAGATCACAGCAAGCAATAATTTCAGGTGTTTACTTCATCAGCATCTACCTATTTGCTGTTATTCCAAGCAATTCAATCTATCAATCAGTAATTTACTACCTTATTGTTTTGTACCATTGAGCTTTCCAAGAAAATGACTTACATCAGCGTTATATACATATACATTTGAATCTCCTAATAGTTTCTAGAAGAGTGTTAATAAGTAAATAATTAATGTCTAATTAAGTGTTTATATAATTTCCCCCTTGTGCAAGGCTCACTGCATCCTATTTCCAAGTCTCCATTCTCTATAATCCTGGGTCTGGATAGCATTTCAGATAAACAATTGTGTCCACTCTAATATATCCATGGATGTCCTAAAACAAGTTTTTAAATTGTAGTATGTTAAATGTCCACCTGGTAGAGAAGAAGGGAGACTAATTCTGATAGAATTTTACTCTGGGACATGTATCTTGGTGGGCAGCCATTAAAAAACAAAACAAAACAAAACAAAACAAAACAAAACAAAACCTACCATTTCCCAAAGTAATGGCTAACCCACTTCACACTGTTACCACACACAGCCATTTATCCATTCTGCAAGTAATTGCTGGCCCTGGGAATAGAGTGATTGACAAGATAACCTTGATTACTAGGCCTCTCCAGCTTCGTAGTCTGGCATGGAAGATACTCGCTGAACAATAATTACAACAAAGTACAGTATGTGTCAGAAGAAAGTGTATCTCAGGTCAATGGGAACACAGAGCAGGGGCATCCACCTAAAAAACAGCATTTGGGATTTAAGGCCCGATAGCTATTTCCCAAGAAACTCCTCCAGAAAACATGTTTATTGCAGTTAAGCTGTTCCAAATCCTGAAAAAGAAAAGATGATTTTTAAAAAAATCCCTTAATCGTTTGAAACACCATTTCTACCATCGAGTTCTTCCCTAGAGCTCCTGGTAATTATAGCACATATTCTCCCTCAATTTTCAATGAAAAAATCCTTTTGTGGACCATCACTGTCTTATTGTTAGGCCAGGATTTTTTTTTTTTTTAAATCAACCCAAACAAAAGACCTGCTGTAGCTCAAATACTGGATAAGGAACATTTTTCCTGGTCCAAGCTGTTGTCAGTGGAGAGCCAAATCCATACCAAAAGAGCAGGAGGCAGTACCACTGTGATAGAAGTGATTAAAGCAGAGGCTGACAGTCATTGTTTAGAAACACCAGGGAATGTACTTATCTACAGAAGGGGAAGTTGAAAGAATGAGTGGTCCCTAATTGTAATGGTCTCACAGTCTTGTAATGTCAGGTACTATATNACTGACTGAACTACTCAGGTGCCCAAAAGATTTTATTTGTATGTAATCTCTACATCCAACTCTGAGATCAAGAGTCACATGTTCCATTGACTGAGCCAGCCAGGTGCCTGTGTGTGTGTATATATATATATATATATATATATATATGAAAGTGTGTGTGTATGTGTGTGTGTGTGTGTGTGGTTCTGAGAGTCCAAAAGGAGCAAAAGATTGTTAATCTAAGGGTAATAGAGAAAGCTTTATAGAAAAGGCAGTATTTGAATTATACTTAGAAGTACACAAAAATTTTCAGTGATATCAGAAAGGAAGGCACACAACATGTTTAGATCTTCCTGGCCCATTATAGCTGGAACAGAGACTAATGAGGACTTTTGACTGAAACAAACATAGGAAAAGAAAGCCAATCTATATAAGGGACAAGACCTTATGATTCTAATGCAGTGTTTGTTCAAAATAATCTGACTCCTATTCCATACTTCCTTTCCAAATGATACTCCTTTGGTCTGGAACTAAAAAATATTTATTTTGGAACTAAAAAATACTTCTGTGTTGAAAAGACTTCTTAGTGGGATTGAAGAGTTGAAATCTGTCCCTAAATTCATTCCTTACATGCACACAGATGTATCCCTCATATATGTGTCATTAGAGAAGACCTAAAATAATATTGTCCACAGTCTCTTTAGCAGCTTGGATGGAGCAGAACCAAAGTGGCATATGACCAGAAGGGACAGATGTTCCCTTATCTAAACCTACATGTCAGTAACATTGTTGGCATGGTGTTGGGTATAGTGCTGAGTTCAAGAGGACATCACAGATTTTTGCTCTTATTTCTTTCCTGGAAGCAGATACCAACCATAGCTACTAGTTATTACTGGTATGTTCCCTACGATGTGTGCAAGCTTGCCTGGAAAACATTTTGTAAATGAGGATATATTTTCTAGAGTAAGATCTGTAGTGTTGTTTTACCAAACTTGAACCACTTTGGCTAAAAGAGACCCCTGAGAATTTAAAGAGCCAAATTATCTGTGTGCAAACACATGCTATCTTACTCAATAAGCCTTTAATAGCATATCCTAGAACAGCTATGAAAAAAAAGTTTAATTCTCTCACAACCTATTAGTAAATGTAAACCCAATAGTGAAACCTAGAGTGTGATTATCCTGCAGTATTGAAATCAAGTGTAAGACATTGCAGAATAATCCAGAGATTTGGACTCCTCCAAATGGCAAATACAGCTTTGTTTTGGAATGAATGATAACTATAATCCATTTAATTCACTCAAAATGTTTATTGAAGCACTGTCAATAAGAATGCACTGGGAATACAGTGGCAAAAAGAGGCACAGAAATGTTTCTGTCCTCATGAAACTTACATTCCAGTGGGAAGCTATTAGTAGCAAATAAAACATCCCAATGAAGTGTAGACCAGATGATGATCAAAACTATGGAGAAACAGCAAGGAATGAGGATGAAAACGCAAAGGCAGCAGGGGTGGATGAGGAGATGGCAATTGCCATTTCATGCAAGGCTGTCAAGCCAGGTGTTAATGATTAAATGACATGTGAGCAAAAAGCTGAAGGAACTGAGCAATGAAGACAAATCATTGTCTATCGGGAGAGCATCACTGGCACAGGGAACAACACAATCAAACCTTTCAAGGTGAGAATGTGGTTGGCATGTTCAAGAAACATCAAGGAGATTAGGGTGGCCAAAATTAGAATGAAAGGGGGGAGGAGATGAAGGAGGTAAGGTGAGTGGAGTCACAGGTGACCCATTGTACAAATGTGGCTTTTACTCTGACTGAGAAGGGAGAAACCACAGAGGTCAGGGTAGAGGAGGGGTGTAGTTTGAAAGGACAACTGTGCTTAGTGTGTTAAGAATAGACTGTGGGTGAGGGTTGGCTCTTAAGAAGGGCATAATCAGGGAGACCGGTAAGATAGCCATTGCAATAATCCAAGTGAAAGATGATGGTTTGAGTCAGGGAACTAGGGAGGAAATTGTAAGAACTGGACAGATTCAAATGTATATATTTTGATGACAATGATTCACTGTAGACTGCATGTGGGTTGTGATAAAAGAGAGGAGTCAAAAGATGGTTCTGTCTTCAGAATAGAATTGCCATTAGTGGTGAGAAAGACTGAGGGAAGAGTATCTTTAGAGAAGGAGAAATCATAAACTTTGATTTGAGACATGTCAAGGGTGAAGTGCCTGTTAAATATCAAAATATATGCATTGGTAGCCAGGAGGAAAGAAATAGTTAAAGTTAAAGATCAAACTCATGGCCAGAGATAGAACTTTGCACATTAGCAAAGGGATGGCATTTAGTGCTCTATGACCAGATAAGTCATCAGGGGAATGGTATAGAAAAAGAAGAGAAGTGTGTCAGGGAGAAAAGGAAGAACTCACCAAGTTGAGGAAGAAGTTCCAAAGTTATGATTACAATATTAACTGTGCAATCATATAGTCTTTCTGTTTTAAGAACATATTTGTTATTTCCAATTTGCTGTGTCCAGTGACTATATGGATTGCACTTTTAGGTACACACTACTGATGCCAGTGACTCTTTGATCATTCAATACAGATCCTTAAGCGCCTACTATGCCCAATTTTGTTTGTTTGTTTGTGTTTTTAAATTTTTTCACCATAGTGTTTCTCTATCAGAACACAAAGTGGATTTTCTCTAGGGCTTTTGGACAACAATAGGATAACAAGTATAGATAATTTCATTCTTACAGCAAGTTCTTTAATGGCTCAATCTTTGCACTAGGTCAACATGTAGTAGTTTGTAGACAAAAATGACCCACCTCCAAAGGTCAAGCACAAAGGCCCAAATGATGGAAGAAGGAGGAAGGCATAGATGAATTAGTGAGGTGAACCATGGGGGATAAGGGGGAAACAGTGGGAGAGGGGGAGAAAGGCAAACCATGAGAGACTCTTGAATGCTGAGAACAAACTGAGGACTGATGGGTGGGGGGGAAGGGGGAGATGGGCATGGAGGAGGGCATTTGTGGGGATGAGGACTGGGTGTTATATGGAAACCAACTTGACAATAAACTATTTGTAAAAAATAAAATAAAATAAAATTACAAAAAACAAACAAACCAAGATCCTGCCTCTCCAGTTCTTCAGCAATATGCTGTGACAGGCTGATTTCTCTCTAGACTCTGTAAATGCTAATTTGATAAATTTACTTTTATTCATTATTGTAATTATAAATTCATGGCTGTAATTTTAAAGTCATCTTTTTTCCTACCCTCTGCTCCATGACATCTGAGTGCTATTGATTATAAATGTCAAATTAAATTTCTAGGCATATTTTCCTTGTGTTGGGATCAATATATAACTTGAAGAGCTCCTTTGATAGGACATTGAAAGTTATTTCTCACCCATGTGACATTTTGGCTGTTTTCCTCCTGAATATTTCAGTTACATATTGGCAGCTTTCACCTCCTGGATGTTTATAGGAAAATATGGTCTTGCTTTGTAAACCTTAACTTCCAAACTAAAGAGAGAGATGTGAGGTCTTGAGTCATATACATATTAATTTAGCTTTGAATATAACCACTATAAGAAAACCCAAATTTACAAAAGCTGATTAAGGAGCCCCACCTCTGTTAAGACACAGAAAAGTCTTTTCAATGAGTTGTAGTTTAAGAAATCAACAAAAATTGCTTTCTTTAAGCCGTTACTTTCATATTTCATATTTACTTTCACTTTTTCATTTGGCCGTTTACTCATTCAATCTGTAAATTGTACAACCATTATAGAAAACAGTATGTAGTTTCTCAAAAATTAAAAAAAAAATAGAGCTACCATGTGATTCAACAACCCTGCTTCTGGATAAATACCCAAAGGAAAGGAAATCAGTATCTTGGAGAGATATCTGCACTCCCATGTTTATTGTTACGTTATTTACAATAGCCAATATATGGAAACAACCTAAGGATCCATTGATAGATGAATTAAATCCTGACATTTGAGACAACATAGATGAACCTGGACAACATTATGCAAAGTGAAATAAGCTTGACACAGAAAGACCGATATTGCATCTCATTTATGTACATGGGAAAAAAGCTGAATTCATAGCAACAGAGAGTAGAATAGTGGTTACCGATGGCTGGGGTGTGGAGAAAAAAAGGAAGATTAAAAAGGAAAAAAGAAAGTAGAATGGTGGTTGCTAGGGATTGGTGGAGGAGGCATTACTGGGAGTTATTGTTTAATGGGTGCAGAATTCAGTTTTGCAAAATGAAAAGACCTCTGGAGATGGATGGTGGAGATAGTTGCAAAAACAATATGAATGTACTTAGTACCACGGAACTGTATGCCTAAGTGGTTAAGACAGTAAGTTATAAGTTATGTGTATTCACTGCACTAGAAAATAATAACTTACCCATTAATTTTCACAGTAACA
This sequence comes from Crocuta crocuta, assembly GCF_008692635.1. Classification (NCBI taxonomy): domain Eukaryota; kingdom Metazoa; phylum Chordata; class Mammalia; order Carnivora; family Hyaenidae; genus Crocuta; species Crocuta crocuta. The sequence goes on along the minus strand of NW_027530855.1, from coordinate 2,501,369 downwards.
AATAATAATTTCCATAACTATTACTGAGCATCTAAGACTTGAGCCAGGCAGACACGGGACTTGAGTCTACAGGAGAGAGCACCTCCACCCCGTCAGTAGTGGTAGGGCTGAAAGAGACTCTGGGGAAAGTATTATCCATGGTGGGTCTACACACGGGCTTCTGAATGCTATCTGGTGTAGACCCTTAAATCTCCAATACAGTCAGAATTTCTTACTCAGATGTTTGAATGAATTTCTTTTGGGGAAAACCAAAGAGGTGTCAAGTTCTTTGTCTGAGGTTGGCATGGGCTAGAAACAGAGGCCACCTGCACATACGCAGAAGCTGGAATAGCAGAGACAACTCACACGTTGGTTGTCCTCTAATAAAACACTTCTCATGGGAGAGGGTTAATCATTATCCAAATCTATTCTGCTCCTGAATGGGAAAGTGTACTATTTTGCTTTCAGCTGCAGGTGACTGGCATGGTGTCTGGCACTCACCCTTATCCCATAGGTAATTAATGAATGCTCCACAGACAGAATGACTGGTTGTTTCCCACCTGAGAAGTACCAGGCATTCCCCAGTTACAGCTGGCGCTGACATGAGACAGAATCGTGAGGAGGGCACAAGCCAACATAAGCAGGCAACTCAGGCACTGAGGCTAGGTGAGGGGACCTGGCTCCTTTTACAGGCAATTCTGGCGACCATGGGCATGTTTATCTTACTGAGACTCAGGTAGAGATAAGCAACATACCCAGAGGCTGATGAACTAAGAGGATGGCAGCTACTGAGGATGGTAACTGGTATTTTTTAAAGGGAGAGAGGGGAAGACAGCACTTTTATTATCTTCGCACCCACCACAATCTTCTCCCTTCTCTCATTCCACTTTGGGTTTGCTCCTCTAAATGAGCCACTGGACATGGGGGAAATATTTGAGCCTATGCTTGTCAAAAATCAATGTGGAGGAAAAAATTGGATTCTAATAACGAGCCCTGCCTAGTGTTCTATTAAAAAAAAAACAGACACAAATATAATGTTTAGTATGCTTTTCTTGAAAATGGGACATTATAATTTTTAAAGATGTTGAATAATTTTAAACTAAATTCTCACAGCAGCCTCTTGAGGTAGAAAGAGGAAGAATAGCGCAACAAAAAGAAAATGGATTTGAAGTCAAAACGTGCCCAGGGTATGTCCTAACTGCTCATGTGCCAATTGTAGGGCCTTAGGCCTTACACATCTGAATGCTTTTAAACCTCGTTTTCATCATCTATAAAGTGGAGATTAAAGTGGTCTTTTCCTGGTAGAGTAAGAATTAAGTAAGAAATCTCTAAAACCCATAAAAATGTTTACTATATATCCATTAAAAATATTTATGGAACATCTGCTGTTGTTCCAAGCAGTATTCTTAGCCCTAAGATACAATAGTGAATAAATAAAACAAAAGCCTTTGTGTTTGTTAGTTTTTTCATATTCTTGTATGCGCATACATAGATAAGCAAAATGTGCAGTATATAGTATGTCAGATGTGTAAGTACAATGGAGAAAAAGAAAACAAGGAATGCAAAGAGTGCTGAGGAAAGAGAGAGCTGTGATTTTAAATTGGGTGAAGGACAAGAGCTCTCAGAGAATGAACAGCTGGGATATGAGCCTATCAGGAAAAGGAAAGGGAACAGCCAGAACAAAATCCTGGTAGGGAGAACTCATGAGGCATATTTAAAACAGCAAAAAGGCACATGTGTTTGGAACAGAGGAAGTGAGGGAGAGTATAGGTGGAGATGTGTGTAGTAGGACCAACATGGGACCTAACCTTGTAGGGCTTATGGGCAATTATCAGACCTTTAGCTTAATCTCTGGGAGGGGCAGATATTGGAGTAAAAGAGTTAACGATGGGACACGTGGATTAATTCATTTTTCTCCATTTTGCTGGTTAACAAACTAAGCTCCAGGGATGTTGAGAAATCTCTAAAGATTATGTATTGGATTCAACCTGGGATTAAAACCAAAACTCTCCAACCTTTCATTGAGAGGAAATGAACTAGGGAAGATCTGTTCATTGTGTGTGTGCATTCAAGTCAGGCAGGAGGTAGGCATTACAATGCTCCCTTCAGAATAGATATGTCAACATCATGTGGGAACCCATCAATGAGAATTATACTCTATTCTAGTGTGAAGAAAACAGCCCAAAGAGTTGTCTCTGCCCTCACTGAGTTCAATCACGCTATTGCCTACTTCTGAAGCTAGGAATCTAGCCACTAACAACATCTTACTTTCCTGCTCAATTCTGTATTATGGAAAGGGCAAACTATTTCTCAGTACGTAAGGCCTACTTTCAAACAGTGGTAACTATAGTTTCTAACACTCTGCAAGGAATGCATTTCTAAAGCAGCTATTAAAAATACATATTCATTTAGTTATTGAGAATATAAAAGCAATACCTTCCTTCTACCTGTGGGGAAAATCATTTTTTCCAGGTGCAATTTGTTCACAAAAGAGCAATATTTGTGCCAAGGACTCAAGTGAAACAAATGTCCTTCTTGATGAGAAGTGTCCACACTAATTCAGAGATGTAAAATAGGAATTTTAAATTCACCTTTCTGTGATTTGGCATTTGCAACCTCTACATCATTTAACTCATGTTGAGCTACATGAAAGGACTCAATGGATAGTGCTACATGGTAAAATACCAGACTGATGCTCGGAAATTTCCACTGTACCTTTCAAAGGCACTTATTTCTGGAGTGTGCTGTTAGGCAGCCTATCATCGTTTTTTCTCTGAAATGTCACCCTTGTTCTGTCAAAGGCTCCTGTCTGCGTGTCTGACTAGCTTTGTAAATGTCTGACAGGAAATTGTCAGAAAAAGCTATAAAGGGAGATGACTTTTGTCTCTAAGTGGAGAAGATGGTGATTTTGGGACAGGACAGATCAGCTGAACAAATGCTAGGTAAGTTCACCAGCTCTTTTGAAAGGCACAAAGATAATGTCAGAGGGTTAAGCAATTTCCCAGTCCAACTACCTTCATGTAATTCTCTCAACACTACCTTCATCAAGTGACTCCAGATCAGCTTTCTGGAGCATCTTGTGATTCTGACAGCTTTATGTCTCCTCAAGTGCTCAGGACTTCCCAAAACTATAACTTCTGCACAATTATTCATGAAAAATAAGATGGAGAGCCCATGAATGATGTAGATTTCCAGAAAAAAAAAGACTTGAGTCTCTAATATGGAAAATGATCACGTGAAATTTATTTTATGAACTTCAAGAAGGATCCAAGTTGGCAAATCCAACAGTATAGATGGAAGAAATCAAAAACCCCTTCATGTTCTCAGTGTCTTTCTTCTCATTAACTCATGCTGGACATCTAAGCAGTAGTAGAAAAGGCTCCTGAGCCTTCAGAGGGTCACAGCAGCATAGAATCTCACTCTGGGAGCAAGGGAACTGCATGGACCTCATTGTTCTAAGCTTCTGACACCTATATCTCCCTGCTGAGTGGTTACACCTTCCACATAGAGCACAGTAGAGAAGTTCAACTCACATTGAGAAAAAAAAAAGTTTATTCACATTAATAAGAAAATGATGCTTCAGGAAGGAATAAAAGGTCTTCTGGTTTTGGGTTCCAAATGTAAGAAGCTTGGAAATCACCACTCCATACTAACAAACAAGAAGCTGAATAGACTAAAAAACAACAACTCTTCTTGATCCATCAGAAAAGGCAGGACACAAGGCAAACCACTGCCCCCAGAGTGGAGAGATAGACAGGTGAATACAGGGAATTGTGGCTTATTGGAGCAGAGATTAACCAGTGGAACCACTGTGGGAACTGGTGCCAGAGTAGAAAACCTGAACAGCAATTGAGGAATTGCTGGAAGTTCATTGTGAACAACTCTGAGAGTCAGAAACTCCAAAGGACCCAGTTATGGGGTTGGAGGATGAGGCTCACAGTATTGTAAGATTTACTTCCACACAGTGGATATCAGAGAAAAATCCCTTTAGGCTTCCTACATAGGGAAAGGGAAAATACACCATTTTAATATATGCCAGAGTATTCTGTTTCTCTTAACTAGGTCCAACTTCAGGGAAACAAGTGACCAGAGTCAAACTAAACATGTTTTCAGAGCCCGAATGACCTGGAGAAGGGAAATAACCAACACTAGCCTGCTCTAGCCTTCCATTTATAAGAAAGAAAATACCCAAATTCAACCAACTCCAGCTACACCGTCCTACCAAATGGAGGGAAAAAAACAAAAAAACAAAAAACAAAAAACAAACCAAACCAAAACAAACCCTGAGAAATATTTGTGAAGTTCACAGTCCAGAGGCATAGACTCACTAAAAGATTGAGACCTAATCATAGGACTACAGAATGCTTCCTCTCCCCTGTACCTCAGCCCCACATTACTAAAGGTCTACTTATCACAATTCCTTTTATCCACTACATCATGTGTAGCAATTGAGGAAAATTATAAAGCATATCAACAGGCAAAAACACAACTGGATAGAGATGCCTGGGTGGCTCAGTCAGTTAAGCATCTGACTTCGGCTCAGGTCACGATCTCACAGTTCGTGGGTTTGAGCCCCTCATCGAGCTCTGTGCTGACAGCTAGCTCAGAGCCTGGAGCCTGTTTTGGATTCTGTGTCTCCGTCTCTCTCTGACCCTCCCCTGCTCACACTGTCTCTCTTTCTCTCAGAAATAAATAAAAAACATTAAAAAAAAAACAACCCACAACTGAATGAGACAGAACAAACATGAGAACCAAACATGGTAGGGATGTTGAAATTATCAGACTAGCAACATGAAATATCTATGATTAATACGCCAGTGTCTTTAACAGATAAAGGAGACAGCATACAAGAACAGATATTTAATGTAAGTAGAGAGATCATAAGAAAAAATACTAAAAAGAAATGCTAGAGGTAGAAAAATATCATAATAAAAATGAAGAATGCCTTTGATGGACTTATTGTTAAATTGCACAGAACTGAGGAAAGAATCTCTGAGCTAGAGGATATATCAACAGAATCCTCAAAAAACAAAAAACAAAAAGAACAAAGACTGATAAAACAGAACAGAATATTCAAAGACTGTGGGACAACTACAATAAATCTAATATATACATAATTGGATTATCAGAAGGAGAAGAAAGGTGAAGTGAAGGAAGGAAGGAAGGAAAGTTGAAAATGTTTACTGATAATTACTCCAAATTAATGTCAGATACCAAACCACAATTTAGGAAGTTCAGAGAACACCAGGTAGGATAAATGTCAAAAACAAAACAAAACAAAAGCCTAAACCTTGACATATCATTTTCAAATTACAGAAAATCAAAGCCAGAGGGAAAAAAAACCCCAAAAGAAGCCAGAGGGAGAAAAAGATCTTTTACCTTTAGTGGAACAAAAATAAGAATTATCTTCAAATTCTTCTCTGAAACCACATAAGCAAGAAGAGGGTGGAACAAAATATTTAAAATACTGAGGGGGAAAAACCCCACCAAACTAGAGTTCTGGAGAGAATAAGTGAGGTATAAATAAAGACTTCTCAGGCAAACAACATTTGAGAGAATTCTGCTGCCCGTGGACCCACCTTACGTACAATGTTAAAAGATATTCTTTAAAGAGAGAAAATAGTATAGATCAAAACCTCAAATTTATATAAAGAAAGGAAAAGATTTTAAGAAAGAGCAAGTGAAGATAAAATAAAATTTTTCGTATTTCTTATTCTTAATTGATCTAACATAACAGTTTGTTCAAAATAATAGTAGCAACGATGTATTCAATTGTGTATGCTTATGCATATATCATATATATATGCATATATATGCAACTTTATGTATACTCATATAAAAGTTAAATGAACGTCAGCAGTGATACAGGGATAGGAGGGAGAAGTAAAGATTAATTTTTTTTTTCATTTTATTTTTTTATTTTTAATTTTTTTTACAAATAGTTTATTGTCAAATTAGTTTCCACATAACACGCAGTGCTCATCCCCAAAGTGCCCTCCTCCATGCCCATCCCCCCCTCCCCCCCACATCCATCAGTCCTCAGTTTTTGTCAGCATTCAAGAGTCTCTCAT